>NC_064810.1:82067602-82233193 GCF_023721935.1 Panthera uncia
GCATGAACGGGGGAGGGGCAGAGAGAGAGGGAGACACAGAATCCGAAACAGGCTCCAGGCTCCGAGCCATCAGCCCAGAGCCTGACGCGGGGCTCGAACTCACAGACCGCGAGATCGTGACCTGGCTGAAGTCGGACGCCCAACCGACTGCGCCACCCAGGCACCCCAAATGTTTGTTTATTTTTGAGACAGAGAGAGACAGAGCATGAGCAGGGGAGGGGCAGAGAGAGAGACAGACACAGAATCCGAAGCAGGCACCACACTCTGAGCTGTCAGCGCAGAGCCCGACGTGGGGCTCGAACCCACAAACCTTGAGATCATGACCTGAGCCAACCAACTAAGCCACCCAGGCGCCCCAACTTATTGGCCATTTGTATATTTTCTGTGAAGAAATGTCTATACAACGCCTATATATAAAACCTCTATATTCTGGGTACTAGACTTTTATCAGATATATGATTTACAAATATTTTTTCACATTCTGTGGCTTGTCTTTTCGCTTTCTTGATGACTTCTTTGTTGAAGTCTAATTTATCTTTTTTTTCTTTGGTTGTTTGTGTTTTGGCGTCATATCTAAAAAATCATTGCCTAATGGCGCCTGAGTAGCTTTGTTGGTTAAGCATCCAACTCCTGATTTCAGCTCTGGTCATGATCTCATGGTTTGTGTGATCGAGCCCCGCATTGTCAGTGCAGAGCCTGCCTGGGATTCTGTCTCTCCCTCTCTCTCTATCCAGCCCTCTATCTCTCAAAATAAATAAATAAATAAACATTAAAAAAAAAAAAAAGAAATCATTGCATAATCCAAGATTTATACCTGTGCTTTCTTCTAAAAATTTGTTTTTAACTCCTTGATCCACTGTGAGTTAATCTTTGAATTAGGGATCTAAGCTTATTCTTCCACATGTGTATATCCTATTGTCCCTGAACCATTTGTTAAAAAGACTGTTCTGTTCTTCATGAATGGTCTGGGCACTTTTTATGGATTCAAGTGACTTAACAATGTTTGTATTCCCCCCAAATTCATATGGTGGAACTTTACCCAATGGTATTAGGAAGTGAAGACTTTGGGAGGTAATTAGGAGTAGATGAGGTTATAAGAGCGGAGCTGACATGAATAGGATTAATGCCATCATAAATGCCATGAGAGAATTTTCTTCCTATCTCTGCTCTCTGCTATGTGAGGATATAATGAGAAGTCAGCAACCTCAACCTAGAAGAGAACCCTCACCAGAACACAACCATGTGATCTAAGATTTCCAAACCTCTAGAACTGTAAGAAATAAATTTCTGTTGTTTATAAGCCACCCAGTCTATGGTACTTTGTTATAGCAGCTTAAACTAAGACAACACCCTTGTTGAAAATCAATTGACCATCGATGCAGAATTTTTGGTTGAGTCTTTTTCTTTAAGCACTTTGAATATGTCGTGCCATTGTTTTGTGGCCTCCATAGTTTCTGATAAGAAATCAACTATTAATCTTATTTGAAAATCTCTTGCATATGACAAGCGGCTTTTCTCTTACTACTTTCAGATTCTTTCTCTTTTGACAGTTTGATATATCTAGGTGTATCTCTTTGAATTTATATTTCTTGGAGTTTGTAGATAATTGGATGTGTAGATTAGTTTTTTCATCAAATTTGGGAAGTCTTCAGCCATTATTTCTTTAAGTATTCTTTCAGCCTCTTTGTTTTTGTCTTCTTCTGGGACTCCCATTCTGTCTATATTGGTGTGCTTGATGGTGTCCTACAGATTCTTAGTGGCTCTATAAATTCTTTTTCATTCTTGGGGCACCTGGGTGGCTCAGATGGTTCAGTGTCAGATTTCAGCTCAGGTCATGATCTCGCGGTTCATGAGTTTGAGCCCCACCCTGGGCTCTGTGCTGACAGCTCAGAGCCTGAAGCCTACTTCAGATTCTGTTTCTCCCTCTCTCTGTGCCCCTCCCCCACTCATGCTCTGTCTCTCTCTCTCTCTCAAAAATAATAAACATTAAAAATTTTTTAATTAAAAAACTATTACAAAAATAAAATAAAATAATAAAATAAATAAATTCTTTTTCATTCTTTTTCTTTTTCTTCCTCAAACTGGATAGTTTCAATTGATCTATATCTAAGTTCTCTCACTCTTCTGCCTGCTCAAATTTGCTATTGAGCCACTCTACTGAATTTTTCTTTTTGGTTATTATACTTTTCAACCCAGAATTTCTACTGGCCCCTTTTAAATATAATTTCTCTCTATTTTCTCAATTTTATGAGTGTTTGTTCTCATACTTTCCTTTAGTTCTTTTTTTTTTTTTTTTTTTGGTTTCCTTTAATTCTTTGAACATTTTATAAATAGTTGATTTAAAGTCTTGGTCTAGGAAGTCTAATATCTTGGCTTCCTCAGGGACAGTTTCTCTTGATTGCTTTTTTTCTTTTTTCTACATATGGGCCATGCTTTCTTGCTTCTTTACATGGCTTACAATTTTTCTGCTGAAAACTGGATGTTTAAAATAATATAATATGGCAATTTTGGAAACCAAAGTCATCTCTATCTCCAGTGTTTTTTGTTGGTATCATTTGTTGTTTTGTTATTGTTTGTTTAGTGATTTTTCCAGTCCTTGCCAGGAGTTCTGTGTGGATAATGGAGTACACCTTCAACACATAGACAAGCAGGTGACAGTTCCACCTTAGCTTTCACTTCCTATTTGTACAGAGCCCCAAGATCAACCAGAGATGAGAGCATAAGACCTTCTCAGATTTTTCATGAACATACATACAGACTTGGGCATGTACACATGGTCTTCTAGATTCTAAGGAATATTGGGAGCTTTTGAAAGCCACTATGGACATCTCATTCCCAAGTTTTACCTTTTAAACTTTTGATTAGCCTATTTTTGTCCCAGCTGTTATCCAGTGCCTCGGGCAGCCAACAAGTTAAACAATTGCCTCTAGTAATTTTCTACAAATATCCCCGGGGAAAAGGTTTTTCACACTGTGCAAGCTCTGAATTGGTCTAAGAAAGACAGCCTTGTAAGTAGGGTGTTCCAAAGAACTCCCAAGCAAGTCGGATAATGACAGTTCTCTGGAAATGAAACTTTGATTGAACTCCAACCTCGTTCTGCCTCCTCCTATGGCTGCCAGGTTGTTAATTTTCACCATGACTGCAGGCTGTTGGTTTCCAAAGCTACCATCAAGAAGGAGAGGTTGGTTGGGAATAGGGCAGCTAAAATACCACAAAGCTCACTGTTCATACATACTAAGATACTGCCATTTTTCTTGAATAAATATTCCCCTGATTGCTGTAAGCCTTTGCTTAATTTCTAGTGTTCTGAAAGTATTGTTTCTGTTTTTGCCAGTTTTTTCCATGTTTTCATGGAGGAGACCATTTTTTAGGGTTTTTATTTTTTCTCCTGAACTATTTTCACAGGTATCACTTGCTGAATGCCTTTTAATAATTAAAACTCATCTTTGAGTAGGCTTTGCTCTTTCACATTTGTTTTTTCAATTGATCCTCATAACAGCAGGGATATTTGATAGGAAAAATTCACAATAAGCTTGATCAATTGAGTTCAGATATTTCCTTCAGGTAATGTGAAGGCTAAGAAATACTAGTCTCATGTGGAAAATCTCTCTCCTATCATTTATACTGATAATGGTTGTTGTGTTTGGTAAGGAAAGTTATGTGACTATGAAAAGATAAACTTTGTCCTTAGAGACTTAGCAGGAATGCGACCATTTCACATTCTTTCGTGTCTTCTCTGACCATTAGGTGGATAGGAAGATGCAAGGGTGAGTATGCATCACAAGATGTAGAAAAAGATAATCTAAGAAGGGTGATTGGAAAACCACCACATCAGTTTTCTGTCACAACAACCAAGTGATGTAAGTTTCTTATTTAAATTTCTGGCCTTTGCCAAGAAATAATACTACATTATGTAGTTTGTTTTAATTTATATAAAGTTAATATGGGGAAAAACTACTTTTGCTTTTGAACTATTAATACTATACTAAATATATGTTAAGGTAATTGAATATGAGAGCTCTGGAGACATAAAACAGGAAGATGTAATAACCCCAGTAGAACAAGTTACCTGTTTTCCCCAGAAGCAACATTCTAGTCACAAGATTGTACTAGAAATCCTTACCATAGTTTCACAAAGGATGGTTTAGGGATAGCCTGCCTTAGAATTACTTGAAGAGCTTGTTACAAATGCAGGTATCTGGGTCCTATCCTAGAACTGTGGAATTAGGATAGCTGTGGTTAATGACTTGGAATATGCATTTTAGCTTATTAAAGTTTCTGGACAAGGCCTTAAACTATTATTTTTTAAATGCCTTTATTGAGGTATAATTAACAAAATAAACTGCACATATTTAAAATATACAATCTGATAAATTTTGACACATGTACACACCTGTGAAAGCATCACCACAGTCAAGATAATGAACACATCTATCACCCCTACAAGATCATACCCCTTTTTATTACCTTTCTCCTGTTCTTCCCTCATCCCCCACTGCTTTCCAGGTGGTCACTGATCTTTTTATAACTAAAGATTGGTTTGAATTTTCTATCGTTTCAGAAAGAGAATCATACAGCATGTACTTTTTTTGGTCTGGTTTCTCTCACTTAGCATAATTTTTGTGTTTTTGTGTAACAGTAGTGTATTCCTTTAAGTGCTGTGTAATATTCCATTGTTTGGATATACCCCAATTTCTTTATCCATTAACAGGTAAATGCATAAATATTTATGCATGAATGCATAAATATTTTTCTTTTTGATATGTCTGGCTAGAGGTTTATCAATTTTATTATTTTTTTCAAATAACCAGCTTCTGGTTTCATTGATCTGTTCCATTATTTTATTTTTTTAGATTCTATATCATTTATTTCTGTTCTAATCTTTTTTATTTCCTTCTTTCTGCTGGCTTTAGGTTTCATTTGTATTTCCCTTTCTAGTTCCTTGAGGTATAAGGTTAGGTGTTTATTTGAGATTTTTCTTGCTTCTTGAGGTAGGCCTGTATTGTTATATATTTCTCTCCTAGGACCACTTTTGCTGCATCCCAAAGGTTGTGTTTTCATTTTCATTTGTCTCCATGTATTTTTTTATTTCTTCTTTGATTTCATGGTTTATCTATTCATTGTTTAGTAACAATGTTGTTTAACCTCCATGTATTATTTGTGGTCTTTCCAGACTTTTCCTTGTAGTTGACTTCTAGTTTCACAGTGTTGTGGTCAGAAAAGGTGCATGGTATGACTTCAGTCTTTTTGTTATTTGTTGAGTCCTGTTTGTGACCTCACATGTGATCTATTCTGGAGAATGTTCCATGTGCACTTGGAAAGAGTGTATATTCTGCTGTTTTAGGATGGAATGTGCTGAATATATTTGTTAAGTCCACCTAGTCCAGTGTGTCATTCAAAGCCATTGTTTCCTTATTGATTTTGTTTAGATGATCTGTCCATTGATGTAAGTGGAGTGTTAAAGTCCCCTACTATTATTGTATTATTATCAATTATTTCCTTTATGTTTGTTACTATTTTATATATTTGCATGCTTCCATGTTGGATGCATAAACATTTACAATTGTTTTATCTTCTTGTTGGATTGTCCCCTTTATTATTATATAGTGCCCTTCTTTGTCTCTTGTTACAGTCTTTGTTTTAAAGTCTAGTTTGTCCACTGTAAGTGTTGCTATTCTGGCTTTCTTTTGACATCCATTTACATTAAAAATATCTTTCCCAACACGCACTTTTTTTTTTTTTTAACGTTTATTCACCTTTGAAAGAGAGAGACAGAACATGAGTAGGGGAGGGGCCAAAAGAGTGGGAGACACAGAATCCAAAGCAGGCTCCAGGCTCTGAGCTGTCAGCACAGAGCCCGATGATGCGGGGCTCGAACTCACAGACTGTGAGATCATGACCTGAGCTGAAGTTGGGTATTTAACTGACTGAGCCACCCAGGTGCCCCTTTTTAAAGAAATTTTTTTAATGTTTATTATTTTTGAGAGAGAGACAGAGCATGAGTAGGGGAGGGGCAGAGAGAGAGAGAGGGAGACACAGAATCTGAAGCAGGCTCCAGGCTCCAAGCTGTTAGCACAAAGCCCGATGCAGGGCTTGAACCCACGAACTGTGAGATCATGACCTGAGGTGAAGTCAGATGCTTAACCAACTGAGCCACCCAGGCGCCCCTCCAACCACTCAATTTTAACCTACAGGTGTCATTAGGTCTAAAGTGAGTCTCTTGGAGGCAGCATTTAGATGGGTCTTGGTTTTTTTCTTTATCCATTCAGACACCCTATGTCTTTGATAAGGGCATTTATCCATTTACATTCATAGTAATTATTGATAGATATGTATTTATTGCCATTTTATTTCTTGTTTTGTGGTTGTTTCTGGAGATTTTCTCTGACCTTTCTCGTCTTTCTCTCTTTCATGTTTTGCTGATTTTCTTTAGTGATATGTTGGGATTTATTTCTCTTTATTTTTTGCATGTTTCTTAGTGGTTTTTGATATATGGTTGCCATTAGGTTTATATAACCTCTTCTGCAAATAGCAGTCTACTTTAGGTTGATATTTTAAGTCTATATTAAGTTGATAGTCTTTCAAATTTGAACCCATTACCCTCCCCATGTTTTAGGTATATGTTATTATATTTTATATCCTTTTTTGTGTGTGAGTTCCTTGACTGATTTTTACAGAAATATTCATTTTTACTGCTTTTGTATTTCCTGCCTTTATATTGTCACTTTTAGTATCTCTTTTCCACTCACAGAGTCTCCTTTAATATTTCTTGCAGGGCTGGTTTAGTGGTCATGAGCTCCTTTAGTTTTTGTTTGTCTGGGAAACTCTTTATCTTTCCTTCTATTCTGAATGATAGCCTTGCTGGATAGAGTATTCTTGGCTTTTTATCTTGATGAGGTCCCAATAGTTAATTTTTGGTTTTGTTTCCTTTGCCTCCAGAGACATGTTGAGTAAGAAGTTGCTGCAGCCGAGGTGAAAGAGGTTTTTGCCTGCTTTCTCCTCGAGGATTTTGATGGCTTCTGTCTTATGTTTAGGTTTTTCATCCATTTTGAGTTTATTTTTGTGTATGGTGTAAGAAAGTGGTCCAGATTCATTCTTCTGCATGTTGCTGTCCAGTTTTCCCAACACCATTTGCTTAAGAGACTATCTTTATTTCATTGGATATTCTTTCCTGCTTTGTCAAAGATTAGTCGGCCATACATTTGTGGGTCCATTTCTGGGTTCTCTATTCTGTTCCATTGATCTGAGCATCTGTTTTTATGCCATAGTGTCTTTATGATTACAGCCTTGTAATACATCTTGAAGTCCGGAATTGTGATGCCTCCAGACTTGGTTTTCTTTTTCAGAATTGCTTTGGCTATTTTGGGTATTATCTGGTTCCATACAAATTTTAGGATTATTTGTTCTAGCTCGGTGAAGAATGCTGGTGTTATTTTGATAGGGATTGCATTAAATATGTAGATTGCTCTGGGTAGTATTAACATTTTAACAATATTTGTTCCTCCATTCCATGAGCATGGAGTATTTTTCCATTTTTATTTTTGTATGTCTTCTTCAATTTCTTTATAAGCTTTTTATAGTTTTCAATGTATAGATTTTTCAGCTCTTTGGTTAGATTTATTCGTAGGTATTTTATGGTTTTTGGTTGCTTTTGTTAATTTATTCCTAGGTATTTTATGGTTTTTGGTTGCTTTTGTTAATTTTGGTTGCTTTTGTGCATCCTGGATCTGGATGTCTGTTTCCTTCCTCAGATTAGGGAAGTTTTCAGCTATTATTTCTTCAAATGAATTTTCTGCCCCTCTTTCTCTTCTTCTGGGACTCCTGTAATACTAATGTTATTACATTTGATAGATACACTAAATTCCCTAAGTCTATTCTCGTTTTGCATAATTCTCCTTTCCCTCTTTTGTTCAGCTTTATTGCCTTCCATTAGTTTGTCTTCTAGGTCTTTAATTCATTCCTCTGATTCTTCCAGCCTACTATTCAAATTGCATCAACCATGTTTCTAATCTCATTTATTGCACTCTTCATCTCTGATTCTTTTTTAGTTCTTTTATCTCTGAGGTAAGGGTCTCACATGTCCCCTATTCTTTTCTCAAGCCCAATGAGTATCCTTATAATTGTCGCTTTAAATTCTCTCTGAGGCATGTTACTTATATCTGTTTCACTTAGATCTCTGGCCGTGGCCTTATCTTGTTCTTTCATTTGTGATGAATTACTCCATCTTGGCATTTTGTCTAAGTTTCTGCCTTCTTCTGTATGCTAGAAAAGCCAGTTATGTCTCCTGCTGCTGGAAATAATGGCCTTATGAAGAAGAGGTCATGTAGTGCCCTGGGCCTGGTGCTTCAGGGAGGGCCTCCAGTGTGTGCTGCGTGCACTCTACTATGTTCTGGCTGCTGTATCCCTCAGGCCAGTCATCTGCAGAGGCTCTCCTTGCTTGCTGTGAGCAGTGTTTGATCCCTGCCCTGAATGTGGCAAGCTTTAACAGAGGTGTGCTCTGGTCTGCTTGTGAAATGAGACCTGTCACCTCCTCCACTGGAACTAGGGCCCTGCAAAACTTTCTGATTGGGCAACATGGTGTGGGAAGGGGTTTTTGCTGGTGGGGTGGGGCTTGCCACACTGGGACTGAGGCAGGGGTGGGGCTCTTCTGGGGGTGGGGCTTGCCACACTGGGACTGAGGCAGGAAGACAGAATGGTAGTGGAAGGGTAGTAGAGCACAGGGGGGTGGGGCTTAGTGTAAGCAAGTTAGGCAGCCGTGTCAGCACTATACTGCTTCTCACAGGTGGCTCTGTTTATGCTGAGGGCCTGGAAAAGGAAATAGCCCTAACCAGCTCCTTTGTTCCCAAAGAGACGTGTCTGAATGCTGCTTCTCAAGGACAAGCTCTCAGAAGAGCAAATAATCTCCCCCATTTGTGTGCCCCAGGCACTCTCCAGATGCTCTTTCCAAGCTGTAGCCCCCTGGGTTGTTTGCCTGCCTTTTCTCCAGGAATAGCTCAGTGTCCTCCAGCTCTGTCCCAGCCAAGCCTTTAAAACTGCAGGCTTTAAGCCCCATTGGTTGCAAGAACCCATGAAAATTCAGCCCCTCTCATTTTCTAAGTCAATGGCTATAGAAATGTTCTCCTTGTACATTCCCCTGTGTGCTCCTCTCTCTCTCTCTCTCTCTCTCTCTCTCTCTCTCATCCTTCTCTGTGACCATGACTGCCTCCCCTCTGCAGCAGCTGCAATCTGTTTCTCCCCTAAACCGTGTCTCTGCATTTGCTACCTTCTTCAGTGTGGCCTCTCAAGCCCTACTCAAGTCCTAACCCTGTGCTCCCTAGGTTGTGACAGGAATGTAAAATATAGATAAGAAGCAGAACCCCACAAACATTCTCTGGGACAGATCACATGAAAGGTCAAAAACCCAGTTTCAATTAATTCAAGAAGACTGAAATCATATCAGGCATCTTTTCCAACCACAACAGTATGAAAATCAGTTACAGGAAAATACTAGAAGAAACAAAAACATGGAAGCTAAATAACATGTTACTAAACGACCAATGGGTCAATGAAGAAATCAAAGTAAAAATTAAAAAATACCTGCAGACAAATGAAAATGAAAACACTACAGTTCAAAATGTTTGCAACATAGCAAAAGCTCTTCTAAAAGGAAGTTTATAGTGGTACAGACCTACTTCAAGAAAGAAGAAAAATCTCAAATAAAAAATTTAACCTCACATATAAAGGAACTAAAAAAAAATAAAACAAAAGCTAAAGTTAGTAGAAGGAAGGAAGTAATAAAAATCAGAATGGAAATAAATGAAATAGAAACTTAAAAATATAGAAAAGATCAATGAAACTAAGAGCGGGCTCTTCATAAAGTTAAACGAAACTGATGAACCTTTAACTAGGCTCAGCAAGAGAATAAGAGAGGACTCCAATAAAATCAGAAATGACAGAGCAGTTACAATTGACACCAGAGAAAAACAAAGGATTATAAGAGATTACTATGAAAATTTATATGCCAACAAATTGGACAACCTAGAAAAAATGGATAGATTCCTAGAAATGTGCAATCTTCCGAGACTGAATCAGGAAGAAAAAGAAAATCTGAACGGACCAATTACTAGTAATGAAATTGAATCAGTAATTAAGGAAACAACAACAACAACAACTCCCAACAAACAAAAGTCCAGGACAAGATGGCTTCACAAGTGAATTCCACCAAACATTTAAAAAAGATTTAGTATCTATTCTTTTCAAACCATTCCAAAAAATAGAAGAGGAAGTAATGCTTCCACATTCATGCTATGAGGCCATCATTACCCTAATAGCAAAACCAAAGATACTATAAAAAAAGAAAAGTATAGATGAACATCTCTGATGAACACAGATGCAAAAATCCTCAAAAAAATATTAGCAAGCTGAATTCAAAAATACATTAAAAGGTTCATTCACCACAATCAAGTGGGATTTATTCCAGGGATACAAGGATAGTTTAATATATGTAAAGCAATCAATGTGATATACTATATTAATAAAATGAGGGATCAAAATCATACAATCATTTCAATAGAGGCAGAAAAAGCATCTGACAACATTCAACATCCATTTATGATAAAATCTCTCTCTGGGGCGCCTGGGTGGCTCAGTTGGTTGAGCGTCCGACTTCGGCTCAGGTCATGATCTCATGATCCGTGAGTTCCAGCCCCGCGTCGGGCTCTGTGCTGATGGCTCAGAGCCTGGAGCCTGTTTCAGATTCTGTGTCTCCCTCTCTCTCTGACCCTCCCCTGTTCATGCTCTGTCTCTCTCTGTCTCAAAAATAAATAAATGTTTAAAAAAAAATTAGAAAAAAAATCTCTCAAGATAGGTTTAGAGGAAACATACCTCAACATAATAAAGGCCTATATGAAAAGCCCACAGTTAACATCATATTTATTGGTAAAAAACTGAGAGCTTTTCCTCTAACATCAGGAACAAGACAAGGATGTCCATTCTCACCATTTTTATTTAACATAATACTGGAGATCCTAGCCATAGCAATCAGACAAGAAAAAGAAATAAAAGGCATCTAAATTGATAAGCAAGAAGTAAAATTTTCACTATTTGCAAATGACATAGAAAACTATACTAAACTTTCTATACATAGAAAACCCTAAAGACTCCACCAAAGAACCTATTAGAAGTAATAAATGAATTCAGTAAAGTCATAGGATACAAAATCAATATACAGAAATCTGTTTTGTTTTTATACACTACTAATGATATAGCAGACAGGGAAATTAAAAATTAAAAGTCCCATTTATAATTGCATAAAATAAAATAATAAAATAAAAGTATTAAATACCTAGGAATAAATTTAACCAAAGATGAAAGACCTGTACTTCAAAAACTGTAAGACATTGATGAAAGAAATAAGAGATGACACAAATAAATAGAAAAATATACTATGCTTGAAAGAACAAATATTGTTAAAATGTCCATACTATCCAAAGCAATCTACAGATTCAATGCAATCCCAATCAAAATACCAATAGTGTTTTTCACAAAACTAGAACAAAATATTTTTTTATAAAAAATTTTTAAAGTTTATTTATTTATTGAGAGAGAGAGAGAGAGAGAGAGAGGAGCAGATAAAGAGGGAAAGACAGAATCCCAAGCAGGCTCCATGCTGTCAGCACAGAGCCCACCATGGGGCTTAAACCCACGAACTGTGAGATCACAACCTAAGCTGAAACCAAGAGTCAAAGGCTTAACCGACTGCGCCACCATGGTGCCTCTAGAACAAAAATCTTCTAATTTGAATGAAACCACAAAAGACCCCCGAATAGCCAGAACAATACTGAGAAAGAAGAACAAAGCTGGAGGTATCACAATCCCAGATTTCAATATATACTATAAATCTATAGTAACCAAAAGAGTATGGTGCTTGCACAAAAATAGACATAGATCAGTGGAACACAAATGATAGCCCAGAAATAAACCCATGTGGGTTTTTTTTAAATGTTTATTTATTTTCTAGAGAGAGAGGGAGGAAAAGAGGATCTGGAGTGGCTCTGTACTGACAGCACAGAGCCCAATGTGGGGCTTGAACTCACAAACCGTGACATCATGACCTGAGCCGAAGTCAGACACTCAACTGACTGAGCCATCCAGGTGCCACAAACCCATGCTTATATGGTTAACTAATCTATAAGAAAGGAGGCAAGAACATATAATGGGAGAAAGACAGTTTCCCCCAAAAATTGTGTTGGGAAAGCTGGACAGCTATATTCAATAGAATTAAACTGGGCCACTTTCTTATACCATACACAAAAATAAACTCAAAATGGATTAAAGACCTAAGTGTAAGACCCTAAACCACAAAAGTCCTAAAACAGACAGTACCTCTTGGAAATCAACCTTAGCAATATTTTTCTGGAAAAATCTCCCAAGCCAAGGAAGCAAGAGCAAAAGTGTAAACTATTGGGACTACATCAAACTAAAAAGCTTTTACACAGCAAAGGAAACCAAAAAGGCAAACTAAACCATCAAAAACCAAAAAGGCAACCTGCTGAATGGGAGAAAACATTTGCAAATGATACATACAATAAGGCATAAATATCCAAAATAAATAAGGAACTCCTATAATCCAATGCCAAAAAACACAAATAGTCTGATTAAAAAATGAACAGAGGAACTGAATAGACAGTTTTCCAAAGAAGACATACAGCTGGCCAACGGACACATGAAAAGATGCTCACCATCACTCATCATCAGGGAAATACAAATCAAAACCACAAAGAGTATCACCTCACACCTGTCAGAATGGCTACTATCAAAAAGACAAGAAATAACAAATGTTGCTGAGGATGTGAAGAAAAGGGAACCCTCAAGCATTGTTGGTGGGGATGTTAATTGGTGCAGCCACTATGGAAAAGAGTATGAAGATTCATTTAAAAACTAAAAATAAAAGTGCCATACTATCTAGTGATTCCACTTCTGGGTATTTACCCAAAGAAAATGGAAACACCAAATCAAAAACATTTTCCAGGGTGCCTCTGGAGACAGCCAGGAGGAAGGGGCAGTACAGACTCAGAAGGGATTTGGGAAAGGTGCTCCTTATCCCCATCTATGCCTGCCCACTCAAAAACATTCTCCATCTGTAACTCCTCGCCCTGTGCAAGGCACTCAGAAAGTACTTAATAAGTGATTGTTGAATGAACCTGTAATCCAATTCAGGTACAGTGCCTGCTTAGTTTTCCTAGGCTCCTTTGGCTTGATCCTAATGGAGGCACCCAGGCCCTCAGTCAAAAAGATGATAGAGGTGAGGGGGTGAGGACTGTGCTAGACAGAGTACTCTACTACAGCATCTAATAGGCTCTATTATAATTTTATGGTGTGTTTAACTTTTTCTTCCCATTAGACCACGAATTCCTCTAGAGAATGAAGGTTGTCTTATTAGTTTTAACTTCCCTTAGGCCTCATATTATATAAAGGCCTAGCACTCATAGGTGCTCAGTAAATGTTTAGTGAATAAACAAATAAAAGAACTCATTGAATAATCACATCAGGCTGGCAAACCACTCTGCAAGCAGAGTCAGAGGTGATGACGTTTAGCTCAGGACACATCTCATTCATCTCAGACCTCCAGAGCCTAGCAAGTGTTGAGCTAATCTAACCCAAAAGAATTAATATAATAGTTGGCATTTCAGGACAGGGAAGAGAGGAGGAGGGAGCTATAGCAAGCCCATGAAACAGCTTTTACGAGGATGAAAGGGGATTCCTCCTCCTCACCTCTCCCACTTTAAGACTTGTAGCCAGGGGCACCTGGCTGGCTCAGTTGATAGAGCATGCAACTCTTGACCTAGGGATCATAAGTTTGAGCCCCATGTTGGGTGGAGAGATTACTTAAAAATAAAATCTTAAAAAAAAAAAAAAAAAGACTTGCAGCCAGTTCGAAGTTAACTGTATAATCCAGCAAATGGTGTCCATTGAACATTCCCTTGTTGACTGTCATGCTCAGAGCCAAGGCAGGTCCTAGACTATGGTGAAGGAGGAGGATGAAGCAGCTCCTTGAAACTTTAGGAGAACCCGAGTGAGCCAGCACCACTCCAACAGACATAGGGAGGAATGCATGTGCCATTCTTTCCAATGGTTCAACATTCGTGTATATTTCTCTAAAGAAAAGGCAATGGAATGGGATTTGTTCCCTGGATTGAAAATATGAAAAGAGCTACCAGCAGTTAGGAAGACCCAGTCCCCGGCACACATGGGATTAAAGGTAGGACCCAGTGGGAGAGTGGGGGAGTGATGGGGGATACCAGCTCTTTAGAAGCTGAGGAAGACATTGCCTGATTCTCAGCCCCTTCCTTAATTATGTGAGTGAGAAGAAAGATATAAAATCGGTTTTCTGCTATTCATTTGTGTGGCTCTAATTAGGCCAGAATTAACAAGAAGGGCAAATGTTTCACATCTAATGTGACTCCCTCTTTGGAAAAGCTGCCCTTTTAAGGAAATGATTGTAGGGATAAGAGATTGCCAGTATGTCTCTGCTTGGGAATAAAGACACTGGGTCATGGCAACTTTATTTCTTGCTGTGTCCAGGATTTATGGATTTCACCTCCTCTCAGAGCTTTTCCAGGGAAAGGTTAGGAACACTTGATCCAGGTGCTTCCCCACAAGGCTTCAGCCCTGATTTCTTTGTGTGTCGGTTTTCTCGTGGCTAAAATTGGGTATGGGATCAAAAAGAACAAGTATGGAAGCATTTTATATTCTAATGACATAATAGATTATGGTTTACAGGGCTCTGAATGTGCTGTGTTTGTTGCCATCTTTTCTGTCCTTGCCTGTTTAAAATGAAGATAACCTTTTCCAATAGACCTTCTACTTTATGCTGTTACCACTGCCCATAATTCAAGTCTTGATTTAGTATTTGAGACTTCAGTTTGGGACTATTATGTAATTAATTTCATGGGACATGAAGTATGTATTTAGGCCTACAGTTTATTTAGAAAAGGCATCTGGAAGGAATTTTAGTACAAAATACATTTACTGAGTACCTACAAAGTACAAAAGTCATTGAAGAAATATACACAGACCCCACACCCCAACTCAGGGGCAAAGCTAATTAACGTTATGCTTATTGGTCAGACTTCTAGACTCTTGGATGCTAATGAGCATGAAATGGCAAATTAACAGGAAGATGGTCACATAATAAGTGATTGGATGTGCAGTCTTGGTCAACAAATATTGGTGGCAATGCCTTTAATAAAGCAGTGATTCTCAATTAGGGTATATATGTGAGTTACAATATTTTATATTTGGGGGGTGCCGGGATGGCTCAGTCTTGATTTCGGCTCAAGTTATGATCTCACAGTTCTGTGAGTTTTAGCCCCACGTTGGACTCTGTGCTGACAGTGCAGAGCCTGCTTGGGATCCTGTTTCCCTCTCTTTCTCTCTCTCTCTGCCCCTCCCCTACTCTCTCTCTCTCTCTCTCTCTCTCTCTCTCTCAAAAAAATAAATAAATAAATAAATAAACTTTTTTAAAAAAATCTTTAAAAAATAAAATTTTATATTTGGAAAATACAAAATGACCTGTTTTCTTCTTAATACAGACCAGGAAAAGTTAAGCTTGAGAAAAATCTCGGCTGGTGAGAGTTTATAGAATATAGTGCCTAAATTTGCTTTTCACAATAAGACCTATCTCTCTATAGAATGTAGTAAAATCTCTGGGAGGTATGAAATTTTTATGTTTTGTTTTCCATGGAGATTTTATAATGGTTTGTGAAAAACTTTTTAAAAAAAGATAAAATCAGGGACGCCTGGGTGACTCAGTCACTTAAGTGTCTGACTTCAGCTTAGGTCATGATCTCACAGTATGTGGATCTGAGCCCCACATTGGGCTCTGTGCTGATGGTGCAGAGCCCGCTTGGATCCTCTGTCTCCCTCTCTCTCTGCCCCTCCCCTGCTCGTGCATGTTCTCTCTCTCTGAAAAATAAATATTAAAAAAAAATTTTTAAGGATAAGATAAAATCAGATTTTCATCTAAATAATTAGCTTTATCCCCCAATACTGTCTCTGATCAAGTTACATCGTGACTTTCTTTTGCATTTTGAAAAGCTAAAATGAAGGAAAACCCCTGGTAATGGACTGTCCTTTCAGCTGGGGCCCTACAGATGAGTAAAATGTGTGTTGAGAATTCCATTCTAGGTTATGTAACAGGTGACTCTTCAGATTATCGAGGACTATTAGAAAATTGACCTTATCCAGCCTTATCTAGTCCTGAAGTATGTTTTGTTTCTTGAAGCATTTAACTCCCTTTTTCATGTGCCAAGATTCTCTCTCTCTCTTTTTTTTTAATGTTTATTTTTCAGAGAAATAGAGACACAAAGCATGAGTGGGGGAGGGGCAGAGAGAGAGGGAGGTACAGAATCTGAAGCAGGCTCCAGACTCTGAGATGTCAACACAGAGCCTGATGTGAGGCTTGAACTCATGGACCGCGAGATCATGACCTGAGCCTGAGTCAGACGCCCAATGAACTGAGCCACCCAGGCACCCCATGTGCCAATATTCTCTTAAAGAGACTGTTAAGGGGCGCCTGGGTGGCTTGGTCGGTTGAGCGTCCGACTTCGGCTCAGGTCATGATCTCACGGTCCGTGAGTTCGGGCCCCGCGTCGGGCTCTGTGCTGACAGCTCAGAGCCTGGAGCCTGTTTCGGATTCTGTGTCTCCCTCTCTCTCTGCTCCTCCCCTGTTCATGCTCTGTCTCTCTGTCTCAAAAATAAATAAACGTTAAAAAAAAAAGAGAGAGAGACTGTTAAAAGACTCTTTGCTTGAAGACGTTGGTATACAATCATCAACAGTGGCATAATCTATAAATTTATAGATATGAGCACTTGATAAGTTATAACTCCCTCACCTAAAACATAAGGATGTGGATTGTCCCGGTGCCTTTCTGTTTTTTCTTCTGTCTATTCTGCTAATTCCAAGTGATCAGACTCAAAGGTTTGAGATAAGCAGAAGAATGGATAACATTTGGTTAAGTGTGCCTTCGTCTAGACTTGGTTGTAGGCTGTTTGTGTGTGTGTGTGTGTGTGTGTGTGTGTGTGTGCTCACAGTTCAATGCTAGGAAAGCAGGCTGGCTTCAGGAGTCAGGGAGATAACAAGGGAATAACCATTATGTCCTGTGAACTTTGACAACTTTTTCACAAGTTAGTTTCACAAAAACCAGTCAGCTCTTCAGAAGACTGGCTGACACCTCAAAGCAAAACATAACAAAACAAACCCAGAAACCAAAAAGCAAAACTCAAGAGTTACAGTGTGAAAAGTAGTATATAGTACACTGAAAATACCAAATGCTGGTGATGGTACAAAGCACCAGGAACTCTCATTCTCTGCTGGTGACAATGCAAAATGGTAGTTTGAGAGTTTCTTACAAAAGCTAAAAATAGTTTTACCATACAGGCCAACAATCATATTCTGTGGTATTTACCCAAATGAGTTGCAAACTGTGATATATCCATACAATGGGAAATTATTCAGGAATAAAAAGAAATGAGCTGGGCCGCCTGGGTGGCTCAGTCAGTTAAGTGGCCGACTTCGGCTCAGGTCATGATCTCATGGTCCACGAGTTCGAGCCCCGCTTTGGGCTCTGTGCTGACAGCTCAGAGCCTGGAGCCTGTTTCAGATTCTGTGTCTCCCTCTCTCTGACCCTCCCCCGTTCATGTTCTGTCTCTCTCTGTCTCAAAAACAAATAAACGTTAAAAATTTTTTTTAAAAAAAAGAGCTATCAAGCCACAAAAAGACATGAGGAAATTTAAGTGCATATTGCTAAGTGAAAGAATCCAGTTTGAAGATACATATTGTATGATTCCAACTATTTGACACTCTGGAGAAAACAAAACTATATAGAGACAGTAAAAAGATCAGTGGTTACCAGGGATTTGGGGAAGAGGGGATGAACAGGTTGAGCACAAAATTTTAGGGCCAGTGAAACTACTCTGTATATTATAATGGCAGACACATGACATTGCGCTTTTGTCAAAACCCACAGAACTATCCAACACAAAGAGTAAACCCTGATGTAACCTGTGGACTTTAGTTAATAATAATGTATCAGTATAGGTTCACTAATTGTAACAAATGTTCCACACTAATGTAACATGTTAATAATAGAGATACTATGTAGGGAGTGAGTGTAGAGAGGTTATATGGGAACTCTATTTTCTGCTCAAGTTTTCTGTAAACCTAAAACTGCTCTAAAGTCTATTCATTTTTTAATTAAAAAAATCACACACAGTAATGTAATAGAGGCTGTTGACACCTTGCCCACATCCTTTTTACCAGGTGTGTGTACCCACTGTCCAGCCCTCAGCTGACCAGAGCTGTCTAGCCAGGAAATGCCTGAGAGGTTATGGCCTCCCACAGGGGCAGTTTATAGCCAGCCAATGACTAACTGATTCAGGGTACAAAAACCAGCCCTTCTGCCTCAAAGGAGACACGTGTAGCACCATCTATGCTCCAGGGTTTCCTAGGAGATCAGGCTGATGCTAGACTTGAGCTGAGACCACATCTGCGCCTGGCGTCTTCCCTGCCCTGGCTTCTGTCCTCAATGCTCTTACAGGTTTCCTCTGGAAGCCCTTTCTCCACAACTCTCTTGTGCAATCTGCTTCTGAGAAACCTAAGACACTACCAGCAGAGGTCCTAGAAAGGAAGGATGGGATTCTGGCATTAATAGGTCACTTGCCAGCCAGATGGCAGAGGACTCCATTTCTGTTGGTGGGTGGACTGTTGAAAGCCCTGGTCCCTGGTTTGTGGTAGCAGTTCAGTGGCTAAGATCTTCACCTGTGGTGACACCTGGGGTCAGATATAGGTGGACAGGGATGTACCAGTTGGTGTGATGTCTCTAGTATTTGGGAAGTTTAGGGGAAATATTAAGTATCAGGAGCATAGAAGTGGGAGGCTATTGCTAAGCACCACTGATGCACTGAAGAGAGTGAAGAGAGTGACAGGATCAGATTAACCACCAGTTTAAAGCCCAATATGAGAATGAACCTCCTTGCCAGCGTTCAGGCCCTCATCTTCTACAGCATGGCTGTGTGTGGAAGAAGGATGAATTCTCAGCCCAGGCAAGTCTGCTACCTAATCATTTTGGGCTCCTAGTGCTAGTAGATGAGCAAGCAAGTCAGGCCCTGGTAGGGAAAATGTGGGACTCTAAAACTTGTGATGAGGATATCTAGGTATATGCCCCTTGTCCCCCTGGGCTGGCGTAAGTGTCCCACCCCCCCCCCCTTGTTGGGAATCAGACCCTTCTTACCCCCAAGATTATGCAGAAGTTGCAGATGAGACATACAAGGCGTGCTTACCCTTCCTTCTCAGGATGCGTCCCCACCTTCCTTCCAGGATAATGATTAGCATCTAATTATAACATGATCTGACTGGGGAAGAGGCACAAGACCCATAGACTTAAGCTCAAAATGTGAGAATCTTTGAATCATTTTCATACCTACTAGAGAATATCAGTTGCAGAAAAGGTGCCAGACAACTACACCACCTGGATGACTTGGCCAGCAGGTATCAGCCGCTTTTTCCTCGTCACCCCAGCACCTGCACGGTGGGCTCATAAGTAGAGAGAAGCCTTTGCAGCAGAGTCAGAAGCTATGCATGGGCCCAGCAGCATGGGCTCCTTGTCATCAAGACTGATGTAGCTCCTGCCACTGTCGACTGTCCAGCCGGCCAGCACAGATTGACGCTGAGCTCCCAGATAGATATTATCCAACTATATATGCTATAAAGTTATTCCATAACTTTGCTTAGAATGGAGAGACTCAGCTGTGGGCATATGATCACAGGACCGACCTACTGGTCCTACCCCATTTAGAAGCTGCCAGCCAGATAGAGCCATGGAATAGCCTCTTGAAGGCAAGGATGAGCAACGGTTTGTTTAAGCATGACACTGTGGGGTCGGGGTGCTAATCTTCAGGATGCAGTATGCACCTTAAACCAATGGCCATTTTATGGCACTGTGCCTCAATAGGCAGAATATATGAAACCTGGGAGCCAGGAGGTCAAATGAGTTGTGCCCTTATCATTATCGCGCTCTAGTGACTCGCACAAGGTATTTGTCCTCATCTCTGCAACTTTAGTCTCAGTGAGTCTCAAGGCCTGTTCCCAAGGCAGGGAATCTCCACCAGGGGACATAGTAAGAGTCCTACTTAACTTTAATGTGCGCCACCTACTGCTGCAATTTGTCCTTAGGTTGTACTTTTGTCATCCTCTCCCTTCCACTCATTCTACATACCCCTTCCTTCTCTTCTGCTGGTTGCATGCACAGTGGGTGCCCCAGACTCTTGTCTATTGTTCTTTTACTCACTCACTTAGAGTTACAGCTGGGTGTGGAAGTATTGGAGGATGTCCCAGTGGATCACCTAAGCACCAGACACATTCCTCTCTGCCTCTGTTAGGCAGCCTGATCTCCTAATGATGATTAGGGCCAATTGTTTCCTCCAGTGCAAGCCTGAGGGGTGGAATGCTAGCACTCCTCATGCTAGTAGTGGTAAGGCCTGGACAGGGCAAGGCAGTGAGGTGGGAACCTCTTAGAACCTAAGCAATTTCAAGGTGAGACAGTCACAAAATAGAGGAGTCTGCTTTTTCTGGTGTTATTGGCTAACATAAAGGAGCTAAGCTCCAACAGTATTTTACTAGCCAGAATCACACTGAAATTTTTGAATTCTGAATTCTATTTTATCCCTGATTTTCTGAGTCCTGGACATTGAAAGATATGTAAAATGAGAATAACCATTGTGCCACAAAGGTAACAGAGGTAGAGTCTGTCTGCTAGCCCTTAGCCATAGGCCCCTGTGCAGACATAACTGTGGGTCTGGTTCCCTCAGGGTCTTGGGGTGGAGGGGAGACTGCTTTAATGTCTGTGAGCCATTTAGTGTAGTACATAAGGTTTGTTTGCTGATTTGGGGGAATTTCCTTTTAGGCCTAGATAATTGATTATATTATTATTTAAAATTTTTTCATGTACTCTTATGATAAAGAAAATAAGGTATAGCAAACAGTCTTCTCTGGTGAGATTGTGGGTTATTTCAGATAACTGACCATTTTTTTAATTTTTAAAAAATACTTATTTTGAGAGAGAGAGAGAGAGACAGAGAGAGAGAGAGAGAGAGTTGGTTGAGCATCTGACTTTGACTCGGGTCATGATCTCACAGTTCACAAGTTTGAACCCAGCATCAGGCTCACTGCTGTCAGTGCAAAGCCTGCTTCAGATCCTCTGTCCCCCTCTCTTTGGCAACACCCCCCCACTCATGCTCACTCTCTCTCTCTCTCTTTCTCTCTCTCTCAAAAATAAACACTTCTTAAAGGTAAGTATTACAAGTTTCATTTTCTGATTATAAAAATAATACATATGTATATTAAACAAAATTTAGAATGTAATGCAGAAAAGTACAAACAAAATGCAAATCACACATAACTGGAAATAACCACTGTAAATATTTTACTCTAAACTTTTTGTCTATAGAAATGCATATTTAAAAAAAAAATTGGAGCCATACTACACAAACAGATTAGGGGTCTTTATATTTCAGTCTTCTTGAAAAATTCCTATTAAATTTTTGGTTTAATGGATAAGCCTTGACAAAATCCAACTAGACATATCAGCTCCTCCTACAACCCACCTGTGGGCCTGTTCCAACCCAGAACATCTGATGGCAGCTGATTGCTGAGCTGGGGGTGGTTTCCTTGTTCTGAAGTGTCTTTGACCCCAGCTCCTAGCAGCTCTGAAAGTCCCAAGACAACAAGCTCAGACTGCCCTACAAGTTGGCAAGGATTCTGACAACAGAAAACACACTTTTAAAACAAAACAAAGCAAAAAAAAGGTGCTTTGAGAATGTGTGCAGCCTGAAAGTAATTAATTGAATGCATAGCAGTGATTTCCTTCCTCTTGGCCAAAGGCAGATTTGCAAAGGAAATGGGCACTTCAGATACAGACCAACTTCAATGTTTACATAATTTACACTCTGGGCCACCAAGCAGAAAGATCCTAATCCAGCCTAGTACCTGTGGAAACAACCTGGAGATCTCTTCTGTTGTGAGCTGTGGAGAGCAACTGGGATGGTTTAGGCATAAAGTGACCCCATGGGTTAACTCCCAGAAGACAGAGAAGGAGCTTAGCAGCACAGCACAATGGTTAAGGGCTCACAGCTCAAACCCAGCTCTGTGTCTTTGGATGAATTACTTTACTTCTTTGTGCCCCCAGGTAAAAATGATGTACTTTAGTTCACATGATAGAGGTGGCCCTTAAAAAGTTCTTGCATAATTGTAAGGGATAGGGAAAAATCTAGTTTGAAACAAAATAAAAATAGCTTGCCCATTTGAAATCAATGGGTAATAGCTGCCTCTGAACTAGTGGGATCTACAATGGTCCCATCGTGCCATCCAGTGGACAGAAAGGGGAAAGGCGTGATTTTATCTTCCAAATTTGTAATTTACCAAAAACATGTATATTGAAGAGGATAATTTCAACTCACCAATAGATTCACTTGTTAATAAATTTCATTCAATTTTTAGGGTGTGCCTCGGTGGCTCAGTTGGTTAAGCAACCAGCTTGATTTCAGTTTGGTCATCATCTCACATTGGTGGGTTCGAGCCCTGAGTTAGGCTTCATGCTGGGCTCCACGCTGCCCATGGAGCCTGCTTAGGATCCTCCCTCTCGCCTCTGCCTCTGCCCCTCCCCCCCAATACATACATACATACATACATACATACATACATACATACATTTCATTCCATTTTTAAACCAAAATAAAAGATCAGAAGTCTAAACACTAAGTGCTAAAACTAAATTCCCCAAACCAGTTAGGATATGTGATGTATGCTAGAAAGATCATCCACTGAAGGAAAACAGAATACACACCAGTCCTTACTAGCATGAATTTTTACAGCCCACCTTCCTCATTCTTCGTATCCCTCTCTCTCTCTGACAACACTCTTTATGCTTATTCTGGTACGTGGACCAGGAGAACCACAGAGACTCAAAGTGTCTTCTCAACACATAACTAGAACTTGACTGGTACCAGAGCCATTCTGCTCATTTTTCAAGAATGCAACTGTCACTTAAAATTTTGCTGATATCAAATTGAGTATTTTTCAAGGGCCTGTGTGTGTGATTTGGGTTTTCGTGTGTGTGTGTGTGTGTGTGTGTGTGTGCTCTGTGTTTCCTTTTAAAGCCATTTATTACCTCTATAATTTGTTTCTTCCCCCAGATATTTATGAGGGTGAAGACAATAGCAAACAAATCTCCCCCAAACATGAGTAGTAATAGCATACTTGGAGTACCAAGAGCTGTTCTGAGACCTTCTCTTTGGTATTATTGTAATCGCTATTAACAGTAATCATAACAGGTGTTATTTATTAAATTCCTAAGATGTACGAGACATTTTACTTTATAAACCTTTCTGCTAATCCTTATATCAAAGCTGTGATAGATATTATTATCCCCATTTTTACAGACAAGAAAAGATGCTCAGAGAGGTTAAGTGACTTACCCAAGATCACACAGCTAGTGAGTGAGTGGCAAAGTCAGAACTGCACTCGGTCTCACTGACTTCAAAGCCCCTGCTCCTACCACTGGGCAGAGAGGGTCTTTCCTTTATTCACTCATATGACCTGCCAGACCCTGAGCCCAAAATTCTCAGGTCTCCATAGTGCTGTCA
The DNA here is from genome assembly GCF_023721935.1 of Panthera uncia. Classification (NCBI taxonomy): domain Eukaryota; kingdom Metazoa; phylum Chordata; class Mammalia; order Carnivora; family Felidae; genus Panthera; species Panthera uncia. The sequence goes on from NC_064810.1 coordinate 82,091,282, forward strand.
CCGCTATAGTACCTAAGACCCCTAGGAGCCCATGGCCAGTGGATCCAGGAGGAAGGGATTAAATATGCAAATGACAAAGATTTGCAAAACTCATCCTGTGAGCTGCACTTTCGGCCCCCACATTTCCAGCTTTGACTGAAGGACGTTCTCCTTCAGTCAAAGGAAGGCTTGTGGGTCCTGAAAATTCTGAGCTCCTTCCAGGAGCCGCGGGGGATGCTGGGTGAATAGAGTATAGTCACTGTTGCCAAGGGCCCCAGGGCCCAAGGGGGAGATGAGTGAGGGCTCACCCAGAGCAGCTGCGGGCTGTGTCAGAAGAAACTCTCCCTCGAAGGGTCTTGTTGTGAGGGGATTGTTGTGACCCCACCACCTCCACAGCCCCTCTCCTCCTCTGTGTCCCAGAATAGAATGGGATAGAATAGAACACAATAGAATAAAGTAGAATAGAATAAGAGCATAGAATAGATCAGATGAGGACATCATACCTGTAAGGGTAATATTGTTCCACAAACAGTTTTCCTTTTAGAAATGTAGTCTGTGTGGACGCGATGTTGGCATCTCTAAGGAGTATGGAAAACTCTGGACTAAACTGAGGGTGTCCTCCACCCTCACCTGGGGTACCCTGTGTGCTGACAGTCCCCAGCAGGGAGGGGGTATCTGGATATTGTCAGCGCTGGGAGGGTCGATTCTCTTTCCAGGCTCAGACAGATCCTTCCTGGAGGCAGGAAATGGCCCAGACGACCCTGAAATAATGCAGTCAATGTGTGGCCAAGTGTGTGAGAGGTCCTCTGTGCCAGCCCTGCACCAGGCTGAAGACCCCGTCCCCCTGCGGCCGGGCCCCCAGGAGGGAGAGGAAAGCAGCCACCAGTGCCTGGTCATCACTTTACCCCAGGTGCCACTTACTGTGGAATGGCTGGAACTGGCTGTCAGGTCCCCCAGTTCCCACATTGTCCCCCAGCCCTGCCAGCCCCAGGCCCTGAGTGCTCCATGGCTGCCAGAGACCTCAGAGCCTGGCCTCACCCCTGGCCTCCCAGTGGGTGGCTCTTGGGTCCCTGGCCACTACCCTTCACCCCACCCCAGCCCTGCCGGCCTGGCTTTGTCTGGGACACTGAGGCCACAGCCCCTGGAGACTCAACCCTTCTGTTCCCATGGTAGGTGGTCAAAGGCAAGTCTTCTCCATTCCTCCCTTACAGCCTTTCAGCAAGACTGCCATTCCTTGTCCTCACTGCCTGCTCTGGGCATAAGGGGATCGTGTTGAATGACCACCCTAAAGAGGAGTCTCTGGGCGTTACTGCAGATGTCCCTGAGTCACATCTGGAGGAGGACGGTGGGAGCCAGTTTCTCCTCTGCCCTCTACCCCTCACCCCACCACTTCTGGGGACTGGAAATTAAAGCAAGTTTGCTGCAATCTGAGAGCACTGTGTCCAGCTGCCTCAAAACCCTCCGGCACCAGGCAGGGTTCCTGGAGGCCTCCAGGAAAGGGCTGCCTGGCTGCTCCCAGTTTGGCTGGCACGGCCCCCCAACTTCTGCCCTGGGGAGAACCCTGGGCCCCAGAATGCAGCTTGGGGGTCCTCTGGGCAGCAGGTCAGGGAGCTCCCACTTGCACACTTCCTGCTTGCTGACAGAACTGTGCCACTAACTCCAACTGTAGACTCCTTCCGCTCCCTCATTTCCTGTGTCCAGAATGCTCTCACCCCCCATGCCCTGTCCACGCCCTTCAAGGCCATACCCTAACCCCTGCCCTTGAGTTGTCACCAAACAGAGACTTGGTCCTGCACTCAGATTCCTGCAAGATTGATTATTCTGTTGAAGCTCAGTGAGAGGTAAAGACAAGACTTGTAGAACCCAGCTGCAGTGCTTGCAGCCGAGGGGACATGGCCAAGTGATTATTCCTCTCTCATCCCAGTTTCTCATCTGTAAAATGGAGCTAAGGCCCTTAGAGGGCCATGTGAAGCTTAACTTTTGACAAACTGGCATCCCAGCAGGCACAGAGTAGGGTTCAGTGTTTGGTGGAGATTGCTGTTCCCCTCAGTGTCTTAACAGCCCCAGGCTCATGGCAGGTGCACAGTGGTGACTAATCGGTTTATCAGCTCATTGGAAGAGAGAGGCAGGATGTACTCACTCCTCTGATTTCCCATGGGGAGAGCAGTGACAGAGGCTACCAAAGAAATAGGAATCAGGGGCGAGAAAAGGGGGAAAAGAAGAGAGGGAAGAAGGGTGGAGGACAGGAAGGTTGTCAAGCACAAAAAGACTGACCGTTTTCTTGGAGGACCAGGCGTAGGGCTATGAACACCACGTAGACAGATCTTCTCGGGGTCATGGTTACAAATTTGAGCTAGGAAAGAGAACCTTAAGAGGACAGACCTCCACCTCCCACCCAGGTGAAGCCATCCAGGTCCTGGGAGAGCAGGAGTTAGAGATGGGGAGAAGAGGTTCTTGGGGACAGGCACTGCCTCCTAGGACATCTGGCCACTGGCAGCAGAACCAATCCTCCCAGGCCCTCTCCTGCACAGCAGGTCAAATTCTTCCCTTTCTTTCCCCAAGGCTGCTCCAGCAAGGAGTTTACCTCCATGGAAACCTTTGACCATCCCGAAGGTGCAGAAGATATGGAAAAGAACAGTGCTCTGAGTGTAATTTATTTCCTTCTTATCTCCTTCATTTTCTCCCTCAATTCGATTTCATCAGCTTCTCCTGCCTCCTCTTTCTCTCCCCCTTCCATGTCCCTCCCCTTTTCGTGATGCATACCCATAAGGACGAGGCCTAACCCAGGAAGCTGAGGTCACTGGCTCTGCAAAGTGTCTCAGACCCTCCCAGCCTGGCATGTCCCTCATCCCCATCTCCTTCGCATTGCTCTGGCTTCTGATCATAAATGTGGGGCTCCTGCCGGGACCCCAGTGACCCCTTGGGAGAACTAGGGTGGGCCCCAACCCACCGGCGCCGGCGGGAATCACAGGTCGCCCCTGGCTTGGGCTTGGGCACTCCTCGGCCCTGCTAACTCTGAGGGTTCACCACTGTCCCCTCCCTTCCAGCTGTCCGGACTCTTCCAGTTGGACGACAGTTATGAAACGTGTTCCTCCAAATCTGTCCTGGAAACGGGAGAAAGCGTCCAGGGGAAAAAGGAAAGCGGCGATGAGGACGTTTGAGTGTGAAAGAGAAAGAACAAACAGTAAGCGAATCTGTTAGCCGTTGCTCCTCTGACTTTCTTCTTGGAATTTTAGGCCAACAAACACAACTAAGGAGAGCGCTGCGGTGCCCGCTGCCTTGCTCGGCCCTGCGGGGGACGCGACTAGTTTCCGGGCGAAAGCAGAGCAGGCGAGGGAAGGATGCCTGCGCACCCCCTCCCCCGAGAACTGACACTGGTTCTAGAACACCGCGGCTCCCCCGCTCGGCCGGGCCTCCCCACGCCGCCTCCATTCCGGGCCCGGCCTGCTGCGGACGCCGAGGGCCCGGCCCACCCTCCAGCGGGAAAGCAGCCAAGGGGCCGCCTCGGAGCCTGCGGATCTGCCACTGGGGGTGGGGGTGGGGTGAGATAGGACCGCCTTCCAGAAGCCTGAGGAAGGGCCCACGGCCTGCCCGCGGAGGCCACCCTCCCGGCGAGGGCCGCTGAGAACCTGGGAGCTGTTTCACACGCGTCAGCGTTAGCCCTGGGGACTCGGCTCAGACGCCCGCGAACCTCGGGGCTGCTCCACACGCGCCTGCGCGAGCGCCGGGACTCGGTGCAGTAGCCTTCGGGCTGTTCAGGCGCCTGCGCGAGCGCCGGGACTCGGTGCAGACGCCCGCGAACTTCAGGACTGCTCCCCACGCGCCTGCGCGAGCGCCGGGACTCCGTGCAGACACCCGCGAACCTCGGGGCTGCTTCACACGCGCCTGCGCGAGCGTCGAGACTCCGTGTGGACACCCGCGAACCTCGGGGCTGCTTCACACGCGCCTGCGCGTGCGCTGGGACTAGCTGAAGACGTCCGTGAACTTCGGGGCTGCTCCACACTGGCCTACTCGAGCGCCGGGATTTCGTGCAAACGCCCGCGACCCCCCGAGCTGCTCTACCGCTCCTGCAGAGGTTAGCGGAGCCCAGTCCTGCGGGGTCCTGCCCAAGGTTTCTCAACGTTGGCATTTAGACTTTGGGGGCTGGATAATTCTTGGGGGGGGGGGGGGGGGAGGGGGGACTGCCTTGTGCAAGTGTTTGGCAGCATCCCTGGCCTCTACCCACAGATGCCAGTAAAACCGCTCTCCCATCCACTCTCCCAAATTATGACAATCAAAAATGCCTGCAGACATCGTCAGATTTTTCCTGGGATGGGAGTGGGGAGATCCGTTGAGAATCTTCTTTGCGAACCTTGGAAGAGCAGAAACTACAGAGGCAGCCCTGTGCTCTTCTCCCTAAATCCCCAAAAGAATGTTCCTGTGGTGTTTGCGTTACTTTGTAACGGGATTGTATCCTTTCAGAGAGGGTTGGTTACAAATGTTAACGTCGGAGGTAGTTCGTTTTTAGATTTATTAGTTTTTAAATTAGTTTCAGTTATTTTTATTTTTGTTTTATTATTTTTCGTCTAATTTTACTTTTATTTATAGTTTTCTAGTTATTTAATTTTATAGCTTTAAAGTTATCTGTTTATAATTTTGTTTTCAGGGTTATTTAGTTTTTGAGTTATTTTCAGTTTCTTATATACAGTTATTTTAAGTTATACATTTCCAAATTAGCTCTAGAATTATTTTTAATTATCTTTACAATTATTAGTATTTGAGTTATTTACTTTTATAGTTATTCTTTTTTTTAGTTATTGGAATTTTCAAATTATTTTTAGTTTTTTGTTGACTGCTAAGAATTCACTAAAAGTTTTAGAATTATTTAAAATTATTTATTTCCAGACAAAGTGTCTTTAGTTATTTTAGAGGTTTTTCCCTTGTTAGTTTTAGAGTTACTTATAGTCACACTTATTTTTTTCAGTTTAGATTTGGGGTTATTTTTACATCCATTTATTTATGTTAGTTATTTGGTTTTAAATTATTTTATTTTCAGCTGTTGCATTTTTGAGCATTATATTTCCTGAATTTTTTATTTTCAGAGATTTGGACATATTTAGTTTTGATTTATTTTCGGTAACTTATTCTCTATTTCTTTTTAGTTACATCTTTGCCATTTAAAAATTTTTTTCTATTTTGTATTTTTACTTATTTTATTTTCAGATTTATTTTCAGAATTATTTACTATTAGAATTAGTCTAGGGGATCCGAACAAGAGAAAGACACAACAGCAGTTATTTTAACAGAGAGAATTTAGTATAAGGAATTGTTACCCAGTTATTGGAGATTTTAACAGGAGAAAACATGGTAATGTGAGATCATGGAGATGTTAGCCATAAGGAGCAGCTACCAGCCCACTGGCTGAAGGAGCAAAGGGAAGAGGTTGGATGGAGGTGGCCCACAGTCTGAGGGGGAGGTGCTGCCCCATGGGACAGGTGTCCCATGAGTTGGAATTTGGTCCAAGAGCTGGATGCAGAACTCTCCATAGAGGGTGCTGCCAGCTGGTGCTGGAGTCTCTGAAGGCGGGGTGATGAGGCTGCTTGTGGAAGTGTTGGGAAAATGGCAAAGGGCAGCTACTGGAACCAGCTGTTGCTCTCAGTGTGAAGAGCAGTTGCCAGGGGGAAGCTGGCAGGAGGTCAGCACACGGGGGTTGCTCTCCCCTCCTTGGTCCTCCCATCAGTCTGCCCTATTGGCCAAAGCTGACAGGGAGCAAGCTGGCAAAGGAGGTGAGTGGCCCTGGGGCCACAAAGCAGAGACTAGAAGGATGGCTGAAAGCTGAGAAATATGGCAAATAAGCAACCCACTGAGCTCTGGAGTTGTTTACTTTTAGAGTATTAGTTTTGAATTTAGTTAGTTTGGGAATTGTTGTGGTGATTTGATTTCAAGTTTTCACTGGACATGGGATCTAGCTAAGTTTTTGGTCCCCTGATTTGTTTCCAAAATGGAGTGGGAACTTTTTTCTTAAACACCTGAGGACTGTCTCCCATGTGACTTAAGAAAATAGTTCTAGAATTCAAGAAAACAAAAATAAGTGTCTCACTGTGTTCATAAAGAAGCCCTTGGACTTTTATGGCCAAAAAAGGGCAGAGACTAAGGGACAGACTATCAGGGAAAGGCTCTTCACAATTGTCCAGCAGAGTGTTCTTTGAAAGTTTTCAGAAAGTTATATTGTGGAGCTACTCTCTTGTGCCCCTTTCCTAATGACAAAGTATCTTTCTTGATGGAATGTGTTTCAAATTTGTAGACTATGGTATTCATTATTTGCACACTAAAATAAAGTTCTTCCCAAACCTATAGGAAATCTTATTTCCTTCTACTTGCATTATTTTCCAACCTACATTGTTCCATTTTGGCTATAAGAACATTTATTTATTTGTTTGTTCTTTCTACTCAACACCTATTTCCTGAGCACCCCTGTCCTCAAGAAGGTGTTGGCATCAGAAGAGACCATGGAGGTGTGAAGGTGAGTGAGAAACTCTCAGTGCAGTTGAGAGAGACAGATGTGGAAACAGATCATCACAACACAGTGTGACAAATACTATGGGGCACGGAACCCTGCCACTGACTTCCTGATGTAGTCAGGGATGGGCTGACATCTGAGCTGGTCTCCTGGAGCAAGCGTTTTCTCTAAGTGGAGAAGGAGAAGGATATCCTGGTCATGCATAGGCACGGAGGCACGGAGGCACAGAGGAGGGATGCATGGCAGAGAGAATGCATTGACAGAGGCCACTGGGCCACAGGGTTCAGAAAGTCCCTGGTGCTTGACAGGTAGGACCTCATTTGGTCCTCACAGCCAGTCTGCAAGAGAGTAGGGAGCGACATCAGGAGTCAGTGCTCTTCCTGATCTTAGGGTTCCAACCACAGCTTACAAGATCCTCTGACTTGTCATTCCTGGAATTCTTCATCTCATTCCTGGCTTTATCCTTGGTCCATTCACTCCTTCCCACTCACTCTTGGAGGTGAGTGCCTCCCTCTTCTATCTTTTGATTCCTGCTTCTTAAACATCCGTGGGGAGAGAGGAGGGTTGAGACCAGCCAGCTGTGAAGCGCAGGTGATGCCAGCTGCAGAGGAGGCAGAGCAGAGCAGAGCCCCTGCGGGGTCTCTTAGGGGAGTTCTGCAGACCAGCACCGTGGGAACTGAGCTCTTGTTGAACCAATCGTAGCCTGTAACTGCATTCAGCACCCCTTGAAAGTTTGTGGGGATGCCTTCCCAAAGTGGGGAACCTGCTTCAGATCCAGCCCAAGCTTGTGAATCAATAGAGAGCTTTTAAAGCACACAGAGCCCTTTGCTGCATTAACAGCACTGGACATGTCTACCAGGTCAAAAGAAAGTATAGTCCTTCACGATCTATGATGGCATATTTTCACACTTTTTATAGAACACATTCATTCAGTCAGTCTTGAATACGTTTCTCAGCATACTTCTCTACTTTGGTCTCTCCGATTGTCTTACCCATCACCATATCCATTTCTCCGTGAGAACATGTAAGTACTGGGGCTGGACGGAAGAATCTTCTGGATTCTGACTATTAGAATAGTCAGAAAACGCATCACCTGGATCCTCTTAAACACTTTGACTGTTGACGAGCCCACTGCAGAGACAGCCCAAAGCTCTCCCAATCCTTTGGGCCCCGATCGTTTTCTGTATCTACAAAATCAGCCACCCTCGCTGGTGCTGGCAGAGGTCAAAATGCCCAGACCTCCCAGGCCTCACGTGAAGAGCCTCTCCACAAATCCTGCATCACAGGTGGGTGACAGAGGAGCCATTTCAGTTCCGGACATCATTGCTGATGCTGCCCCCAGGTGCTCCATAGTAGCCTGCTGTGACTTTCCACTCTGGCTTCTTTGCCTAAGCCCCACACAGCTGCTCTGCTTATCGGTGTCCTCTGAGAGAAACAAGAAAAAAAGTGGCTCTTTTATGAGTGAAACTTATGTCATCTTTCTATTTGAGTCAATGGAAAAGAATTCAAAACCATCAGATAAAATCTTGCAACCACGTTCCACTAGTTATTCAATTCATTTATAGCTTTATAGTGAGTGTTGCCTGTTGCCCACGAGAGGGATGCATTTCAACTTGTTGCTGAGGTGTGGGAATGCTATAGCCCTGGAGGAAAGTGCCCTGGCTGAAACAGTTCACTAAAAGCAGTCTGAGTCTGTGAAATCTGGCTGGAGTCTGAGTCTGCACTAAACACCAGCTGTGCCTTATCAAATAATTAGACAAGTTCGAGATCCTTTAAACCAGCATTTCCCAGAGCATATTTTGCAAAGTAGGCGGAAGAGTGTAAGGGTTCAATGAGTTAATCTCACAATCAAAAAAAAATTTTTTTTATGTAGGTTTCATGCTCAGCACAGAGCCTAACGCAGGGCCTGAACTCATGATCCTGAGATCGAGACCTGAGCTGAGATCAAGAGTCAGCCACCCAACTGGCCAAGCCATTCAGGTGCCCTGAAAAAAAATTTCTCTAACCTATTTTTAAAATACTACATATTCGATTTCTCATTTGGTTGATACAAGTTAGTGAATTAAAGGAACTGAGAACTCTTTCGTGAAGGAAGTCTGTACATTTCTGTTAAACTCATGACTTCTCAGGGTGCCTCGCTGGCTCATTTGGTAGAGCATGTGACTCTTGATCTCAGCTTCATGAGTTCAAGCCCTACATTGGCCATGATGCCTACTTAAAAGCAGAAAACAAAAAACACTGCATGATTTCCCAAACTTAGCTGACCACGGAATCCTTCTCTTTGTGGAACATAACTTAAAGAATATTTATGTCTCACGAAACAGTGTGGGTTATGTGTGTAGGCTGCTCTGCTCCACACGTCATTTGGTGTCCCAGGTTCGTTCCTTCTGATGTTTCCTTGGGAACCTAGCTGGGAAGCTGTTGCCCAACCACAGCTTTTTTTTTTTTTTTTAATGTTTATTTATTTATTTTGAGAGAAAGCATGAGCGCAGGGGAGGAACAGAGAAAAGGGGAGAGAAAGAATCCCAAGCAGGCTCCACACTGACAATGCATAGCCTGACATGGGGCTGGAACTCACAAACTATGAGACCATGACCTAAGCAGAGATCGAGTCAGACGCTGAACTGATTGAGCCACCCGCGTGTCCCCCAACTACAGCTTTGACAACTTTGTGTCACTGTCACCTACCAGCCTGAAGTAAAGCAGGGACTAGAATCCATGTCCTCTAACCCCTAGGCTAGGGTTCTATTACCACACTAGCTTTTGCTTACTCAGTCGACATGTTTCAAGTGTCTCTAGTGTTCCAGGTTTACTATCAGAGACAACAGAAAACACAGCACCAATTCTCTGTAAAATATTTGTCAATTGCATCTTTAATCTGGTAGCATTCTTTATGTATGGGTAAACTTTCAAAAATGGCTATTAAAGTAGCAAAAATTGTAGGTTTATATCATAGTATTTTAATTTACCAGAGAACACATACTATGGGAATAAACAAACATTAGAAGAACAGAGTAGAGAATCTTGAAATGGACCGAGATACATCTCAGAATTTAAAGCATGAAAAAAGGCATTTCAAATTAGTTCTGAACAAAGAAGATGAATTGTGTGTGAAAGTGGTGCTGGGACCACTGTATAGCAGTTTGGGGGCGGGGGTGGGGGGGAGGGAGGATAAGCCCTTAAAACTATTCATATTGTTCAATTATGTGACTTAAAGAAATCATGCAAGTCAAAACGTTTAAAAATGATTTTGAATAGAGTAGAGCTTTTCTAGGCAAAAACAAAAACCAGAAGCTACGAAAGAAAATCTTGACAATTCAGACTACATAAGAGGCAAAAACAAATATAGAAAAAAAGAACAATTAAAGATTCAAAACAAATACATTTTCAAAACATGGGCATAAAACTAATTTTCCATGATATATAAAGAGCTTTTACAAATCAGCAACAATAATAGAAAAAATGGACAAAGGACACAAATATACACAGAAAAAGAAATTCAAGGGGCACCTGGGAGGCTCAATCGATTAAGCATCCTACTCTTTATTTGGACTCAGGTCATGATCTCCTAGATTGTTGGTTTGAGCCCCACATCTGTGCTGACAGCCAGAGCCTGCCTGGAATTCTCTGTCTCCCTCTCTCTGCCTCCTCCCCCCACCAAAATAAATAAATAAAAAAAAAAAGAAATTCAAAATCCAACAAATACATGAAAAGAAGCAAAACAATGATACTCATTTCTCGTTACCAGACTGTCCAACATTTAAAACTCTGATAATAGTATTGGAGAAGATACAAAAAAATGAGCACTCTCAGACTGTTGGTAAGAGTGTAAATTAGTACTAGCTTTTTAAAAGACAATTTTTAATAGCTTTCAACATTTTAAAATATGTATATGACTTGATCTAGCAATTCCACTTCTAGGAATTCATTTTAATGATCTATTCATACAAATGAACAAGTTGTACAGGTGTTCATTTTAACACTACTTTTAACAGGAAAACAAGCAGTGAGAGATAGGGAACACCCTAAGTGTCTGTGATAGTGTTAAAATTTATCCCCAAATTGATACTCCTGTCTTCAAAGAGCAGAGTCCAATTACCCTCCCTTTGAGTGTGGGCTGTACTAATGACCCTGATAAATAGAATGTGGTGGAAGTGGTGGTAATTGATTTTTCACACTGGGTGATAAAAAGCATTTTGGCTTCTTCCTCATTCTCTCTCTTGGATTACTCACTGTGGAAGAAGCGAGCTACCACACTGAGAGGACAGTGAGGCAGCTGTATGGAGAGACCCACGTAGCAGGAACTCAAGCCTCCTGCCAACAGTCATGAGCCACCTTGGAATTAGATCCTCCAGCCCTAGTCATGCCTTTAGATAACTGTAGCTCCATGTCTTAACTAAAACTTCATGAGAGACCCAGAGCCAGAAGAATTCAGCTAAGCTGCCCTTGAATTCATTACCAGAGGACCATGAGACAATAGTCGTTTTCAAGTGCTAAGTTTTGGAGGGTAGTTTGCAAAGCAAAAAGAGATAACAAATGTATTACATAATAAAAAGCTGGTTAATAAAGTATCATACTGGCATACGAGCAAATTCTATGCAGTTTTTAAAAATAATGTTTTCTGGGGCACCTGGGTGGCGCAGTCGGTTAAGCGTCCGACTTCAGCCAGGTCACGATCTCGCGGTCCGTGAGTTCGAGCCCCGCGTCAGGCTCTGGGCTGATGGCTCAGAGCCTGGAGCCTGTTTCCGATTCTGTGTCTCCCTCTCTCTGCCCCTCCCCAGTTCATGCTCTGTCTCTCTCTGTCCCAAAAATAAAATTAAAAAACGTTGAAAAAAAAAATAATGTTTTCTGCTTGAGATGTAGGAAACTATAAAGAGCACCATCCTGATACTTACAAGATCAAAAAATCTGGAAAATATGCAGATTCACTTTTCTTGGACCCATGAAAGAGCTCAGTTCATAGGGCAACCACATGACCTGAAATCTAAGAAAAGGCACCCACAAAGAGAGATGGGGCTCAACCACTTGCTTACCTGAAGCAGGCACTGCTATACACTAGCAGGGAGAATTTAGTTAATGGCCTAATATGAGCTTGCAAGAGAAAATGAAAACCCTGGGGCTGCAGATACCATGGAAATTTGCATCCACTTGCAAACTTTTTCCAATAACCCCAGTGGGCACTCACAAAAATGATTAGCAAAAGTCCTAAGAAAGCAACCCTCCCGTCACAGACCAGGAGAGGGGAATATCAGTTGCTGTAGAAAAGGCATGCAACTATGCTCAGAACCTATTTCCTTATCTTTCCTACAGAACAAAAGCAAAACCAAGTGCTGAAGGAAGGGCAATAAACACAGCCTTAGAAGGCTGATAAATCCAACTGGAACTGAGGAAAGACAATAGAATAAAAACCAAATCTCTGATCCTGAGGGAGAGGCAGGAATATGTGCCAGGTCCAGAACTGCTCATAGGGGGAGGAGAGAAACTTTGAAGATCACACACAGCCTCCCACTCCAAGACCTGGGGGCATAGTGCCCACATGATTGAGAATCAGAACAGAGCACTCACTCTCCAGCCCTCACCACCAGGCCGACTGACAAACATTCAAGCAACAGTGGGATACTGCAGGAAGAGCCCAAGGTGCATGCTGAGAGAGGCTTTCTGACATATACCAGGGAAGACCTAAACTGAGGGTGGAGTGGACATGTCCATACCCTAAACACAGGTAACACTTGAGGAATTGGAAGTAACTATAGCAACAGCAGATCAAGGATCTACACAGAGGAATGAAGACTACAAGAAATCATAATCACATGAGTAAGTACAAAAGCTTTTTTCCCCTATTATTTATTTCTCTTTAAATGGTGATTGATGGTTTAAATAAAAAATAACTATATGTTGTGGAGCTTATAATAAATGCAGAATTAAAATGTATGGCAACAATAGAACTGAGGCCAAGAGGGAAGAAGTTGAAGTATACTGTTGTAAGTTTTCTATATTATAGGTGAAGTGTTAAAGAATCATTTGAAGATCTGTTGTGATACCTTAAAGATATATACTGTAAACTCTAAAGCAAACACTAAAATAAACATGCAGAGTTTTAAAAAATAATCCAACAAATGAAATAAAATGGAATTTAAAATATGCAACTAATGCAAGAGTTGGTAGAGAAAGAAGAGAAATGAAACCAAGAACAGACAAGAAAAATAGAAAACAATGGCCAAGATGGTAGATATAAACCTGACCATATCAATAATCATATGGTCTTAATACCTCAGTTAAAGAGGAGTGATTATCAGGCATCTGGGCTGCTCAGTGGGTTGAGTGTCTAACTCTTGATTTCAGCCCAGGTTATTGACCCCAGGGTCTTGGGATCACACCCTACATCAGGCTCCATGCTAAGCATGGAGCCTGCTTGAGATTCGTTCCCTCTCTCTCTCTCTCTCTCTCCCTCTGCCCCTCTCCCTCACTCACTCTCTCTCTGTCTCTCAAATAAATAAGTACTTTAAGAAAAAAAAAAAGAGTGATTGTCAAATGGATATTTAAAAAACAAACAAAAACACCACCCTTGTGGCCTGCTTAAAAAAACACACTTTAAGTATTGTTAGATTAATTAAACAAGGAGCCCATTAGACTAAGGTGGCTTTAATGTCTTAGTAGCATAGGCAAGCAAACCAAAACCTATGCCTATAATGCCTCAAGATTAGGAAATTGAAACCTAAGCACAACCAATCACAAACAGCCAACTCAATTTTCTCAAATAATGCAACCAATTAGGCTATAGCCAATTCAATAATTTCCTTGCTTTGCTTCCACCTCTTCTCTATAAACATCTTTCCACTAGTTCCTGACAGTGAGCACTCCTAATCACTTCTGGTTTATCACTGCCCTACTTGAATTGATTTTTGCTCAAATAAATTTTTTTAAAATGTTTAACATTTATTTATTTTTGAGAGACAGAGCATGAGCAAAGGAGGAGCAGAGAGAGAGGGAGACACAGAATCTGAAGCAGGCTCCAGGTTCCGAGCTGTCAGCACAGAGCCCAACGAGGGGCTCGAACTCACAAACCATGAGATCATGACCGACCTGAAGTCAGATGCTTAACCGACTGAGCCACCAAGGTGCCCCTCAAATAAGCAAAAATTTTAATATGCCTCAGTTTATCTGTTAGTGGTATAAAGACACAAATAGATTAAAAGTAAAACAATGGAAAAAGTTATACTGTGTTAGCACTAATCCAAAAAACAAAAACAAAAACAAAGCTAGAATGACCATGTTAATATAAAACAAAGTAAGTCCCAGAATAAAGAATATGGCAGACTTCAAGCTGTATTACAAAGCTGTAATCATCAAGACAGAACAAAAACAGACATTCAGATCAATGAAACAGAAGAGAGAACCCAGAAATGGCCCCACAAATGTTTGGCCAACTAATATTTGACAAAGCAGGAAAGAATATTCAATGGAATAAAGACAAGTCTCTTCAGCAAGTGGTGCTGGGAAAACTGGACAGCAACATGCAGAAAAATGAAGCTGGACCACTTTCTTACACCACACACAAAAATAAACTCAAAATGGATGAAAGACCTAAATGTAACACAGGAAGCCATCAAAATCCTCAAGGAGAAAGCAGGCAAAAACCTCTTTGCGGCCACAGCAACCTCTTAGTCAACATGTCTCTGGAGGAAAGGGAAACAAAAGCAAAAATGAACTATTGGGACCTCATCAAAATAAAAAACTTCTGCACAGTGAAGGAAACAATCAGCAAAACTAAAAGGCAACCAACAGAATGGGAGAAGATATTTGCAAACGACATATCAGATAAAGGGTTAGTATCCAAAATCTATAAAGAACTTATCAAACTCAACACCCAAAAAAACATAATCCAGTGAAGAAATGCACAAAAGACATGAATAGACACTTCTCCAAAGAAGACATCCGGATGGCCAACTGACACATGAAAAAATGCTCCACATTAAGGGCACCTGGGTGGCTCAGTTGGTTGAGCGTCAGACTTCAGCTCAGGTCATGATCTCACAGCTAATGAGTTCAAGCCCTGTATCGGGTTCTGTGCTGACAGCTCAGAACCTGGAGCCTGCTTTGGATTCTGCTTTGGATTCGCTCTCTGCCCCTAACCCACTCGCATTCTGTCTCTGTCTCTCTCAAAAATAAATAAACATTAAAAAAAAATTTTTTTAATGCTCCACATCACTCATCATCGGGGAAATACAAATCAAAACCACCATGAGATACCACCTCACACCTGTCAGAATGGCTAACATTAACAACTCAGGCAACAACAGATGTTGATGAGGATGTGGAGAAAGAGGATCTCTTTTGCATGGCTGGTGGGAATGCAAACTGGTGCGTCCACTCTGGAAAACAGTATGGAGATTCCTCAAAAAATTAAAACTAGAACTACCCTACAACCCAGCAATTGCACTACTAGGTATTTATCCAAGGGATACACGTATGCTGTTTTGAAGGGGCACATGCACCTGAATGTTTACAGCAGCACTATCAACAATAGCCGAAGTATGGAAAGAGCCCAAATGTCCATCGATGGATGAATGGATAAAGAAGATGTGGTACATATATATAATGGAGTATTACTCGGCAGTCAAAAAGAATTAAATCTTGCCATTTGCAACTATGTGGATGGAACTAGAGGGTATTATGCTAAGCGAAATTAGAGAAAGACAAATATCATATGACTTCACTCATAGGAGGACTTTAAGATGAAAAACAGATGTACATAAGGGAAGGGAAGCAAAAAAAAAAACAGGGAGGGGGACAAAAACATAAGAGACTCTTAAATATGGAGAACAAACAGAGGGTTACTGGAGGGGTTGTGGGAGGGGGGATGGGCTAAGGGGGTAAGGGACATTGAGGGATCTACCCCTGAAATCATCGTTGCACTATATGCTAACTAATTTGGATGAAAATTTAAAAAATAAATAAATAATTAAAAAAAGAATAAAGAATATAACCAAAATAAAGATTATTAAAAAATGATAAGGTGGTTAATCCATCAAGAGGATATAGCAATCCTAAACATTTACCCATCATTGACAGAGCTTCAGAATACACAAAACAAAAACAGAACTGCAAAGAGAAATAAACAAATCCATAATTACAGTCAGATACTTCAACTCCTCTCTTGCAAGAATTGATACAGCAATAGAAAATCAGGAAGAATATAGAATATTTGAATAACACTATCAACCAATTTAACCTAATTAACATTTATAGAACATTGAATACAACAGAAGAATACACATATTGTTCTTAAGTGTACACGGAACATTTAACAAGACCATTGTAATGAGATGGATTGTGTTGTCCACTCCTGCCCCCCCCATGTTGTGTTGGCCTTAGCCTAGAAATGCCTGAGGCACTCACCTGAACTGCATTACTCATAGAGAGCCCCCACAAACATTTCTTCCTACAGGTGCTAATATTGTGGTTGGACAGGCCCTTGTGGTTCTTACTATGACTCCAGGATGCACTTCAGCAAGAAACCATCAGGGAACTTTGCAGATTTATTACTCACAAATTCTGGAAGGTACATGGGATACCTGAGAGCCACATGGGATACCTGAGATCATGGGTAGAGAGAGGAAGAGAGCACAAACCTGGGTCTCTGCTTGGGTTAGGGTCCATGGCTGGAATGTCTAGATTCACTCTTTATTTGCTAATTTTAAGCATAAGAGAGAGAATTAAGGAATGGGAAGGGAGAAGCCTAAACAATGTTGAATAGAACAAAGTTGGAGGGCTAACAATACCTGAAATCAAGGTTTATAAAAAAGTTACAACAATCAAGACAATTTGATCTTGACATAAAATGGTAACAGTGGAACAGATATATATGGACAACTGATATTCAACAAAAGTACAAAAGCAATAGTGTGAAGAAAGGATAATCATTTCAATAATTGGATCTGGAACAGCCAGTTTTCTCTATGCAAAGCAATGAATTTGCATCCACATCTCAAACCATATACAGCCCTCAGTAAGATTAATAGATTTCTCATGAGAAATCATTGAGGCCAAAAGGTAAGCTGATATATTTAAAGAGCTAAAAGAAAAAGATTGTCAAGTAAAAATTCTATATCCACAAAATTATTCTTCAAAAACTGAAAGAGAAATTATGACATTCCAGATAAACAAAAACTGAGCTAATTTATCACTTGGAAACCTACCCTACGAGAAATAGTAAAAGGAGTCCTTCAGGCAGAAATTCAAGGTTACTAGACAGTAACTCGAATCCATATGAAGGAATAAACCAGTAAATGTAACTACATGGGTAAATATAAAAGACCTAATAAATATATTTTTTGTTGGTTTGTCCTAGCTCTGGCTGCTATAACAAATTACCATAGACTGGATGCTTAAATAACAGATTTATTTCTCAGTTTTGGAGGCTGAGGAGTCTGAGATCAGGGAACTGGCATGGTTGGGTTCTGGTGAGGGCCTGCTTCCTGACCCGTAGACAGCTAGCTACCTTCTTGCTGTTTCCCCCCTTGGTGAAGAACAGAGTGAGGGCTAGCTCTCTTCCTCTTCCTGCAAGGACTCTAATCCAGTCAATGGCTCCACCATTGTGACCTAATTACCTCTGAAAATCCCCACCTCCAAATACCACCATATTGGGCCTCCAATATATGAATTTGGGGGGAACACAAACAAGATAGCAAGATAGTCTTTTATCTGGTGTAAAAGACAACTGCATAAAGTAGTCATTATAAACCCATGATGATGGATATACGATGTATAAAGAAGTAATTTGTATGGCAATAGCAGCAAAAACTGGAGGGAAGGCAGTGGAGCTATATACAAGCAAAGGTTTTATGTGCTATTGAAATTAAGGTGGTATTAGTACTAGAGGCTGAGATGTTCAATATAATATTCAGGGAAGCTACTAAGAAAGTAACTTTTAATATATGGTAAATAGGACAAGGGAATTAAAACCGTATACCAGAAAAATCTTTTTAATCCATAAGAAGACAGTAATGAAGGAGTGGAGGAACAAAAAAGACATAGAAAACAAAAGCAAAATGACAGGCATAAATCTTACATTTAATGTAGTCACATGAAATGTAAATGGGTCAAACACATAATTAAAATCCAGGTACTGGCAGAATGAATTAAAAAAACATGACCTCATGATATGCTGTCTGCAAAGACACACTTTAGACTCAAGGACACAAATAGATTGAAAATAAAAAGGTGGAAAAAGATATACCATGTACAGAGTAACCAAATGAGAGCTGGAGTACCTGTAGTAATATTAGACAAAATAGATTTTAAAACAAAAATTGTTAATAGAGGCAAAGAAGGACATTGTCTAATTATAAAAGGATCATTCTATCAAGAATATATAAAAATCATTAACACAGAGAAGCCTGACAACAGAGCCCCAAAATATGTTAAGGAAACACTGACAGAATTGAAGGGAGAAATAGACAATACAATAACAGTAATTGGAGTCTTCAGTACCATACTTTCAATAACGGGTAAAACAATTGGACAAAAGACCAAGCAGGAAATAGTCTTGAACACTACAGACAATGGGAATGCTCCAGCCCCAAGAAAAGCAGAATACACATTTGTCTCAAATGCACATACAACATTCTTCAGGATTGGTCATATGGTAGGCCGTAACATATTGACTTGTCTCAATAAATCTGAAGGTATTGAAGTCATAGGTATGTTCTCTAATCCTATTGGAATGAAACTAGAAATCAATAACAGAAGGAAATTTGTGGAATTTACAAATCTGTGGAAATTAAACAAATTCCTAAATAACCCTAATAATGGGTCAAAGAAGAAATCACAATGGAAATTAGGAAGTAATTTGGGATGAATGAAAATGAAGTCACAACACACCGAAATTTATGGGATGCATCTGACACAGTGCTTAGAGTTTCCAATGGCTTCTGATACACCCAGATGTGGCATCTCTTCTCTAGTTAAAAGCAGAATCCTGAAAAACAATTCCAAGACTCTGATCCTCTGATCTGCTCAGGAGATTGGTTCCAGACATCTTCCAGCAAATGTTGACTGGATCAACCATTGAGCCTTCTCCCCCAAAAGCCACAGAACCTTTACCATGTGCCAAGCTAACCCCTGTTTTCATGTACAACTTCTTCCTTCAAAATGTTCAGTGGCGCCCATGACCTCTTGGGTTGAGGCGAACTCCTCAATCTGGTGTTTTGGCCTCTCCGAAATGACACTAACTTGACATTTCAACCATACTCCCCACTGCTCCCAGTACCCTCTAGTCAGGCTCATAACCACTCAAGAGATTTTGCTCCCTGTGTGCCAGGATACAGGGCACAGATTTCAGGGCTAGGCAGGCCATAATGCAAATCTTAGCCTATTGTATGATGCTGAGTGTTTCAGTTTCCACATCAGTAAAACTGAGATTTTAAAAACCTACCTTGAAGAGTGACATATGCATTACACAGTGCCACACACACAGTAGAGGGTCCTTCTATAGAAATAAATAATAATAAAATAATAATAATTAAAATTATTAATATTAATATTTATTAATGCTATTTATTGGTTGTTATATTAATAATAATAATATAATATATTATTGGTATTATCCAACTATCCACATCCTATATGACTTTCAAGTCTCTCCAAGGTCTAACATCCACCAGGTCATCTCTGACTATTGCTTTCCTCATCTAGTGTAGCTCTAAGCAGCAAACAATTGGTCAGTCACTCTGGCTACTATTGTATATTAATAAATATTATTTCTCATCTACGTGATAAGCAACTTGAAAATTAATATCATATTCTAGTCTAGAACACCTCTTCAGCAGTAGTACGACATAGTGCTTAAAATCCTAGACTCTCAACCCAAACTGGATTCACAACCCAACTTCTTCATTTATTACCTAAGTGACTTTGGTTAACCTCTCAGTGCTCAATTTCCCCATCTGTGAAATGGGCCAGCAATGATAATTGTTCCCATATAGGGCGGCTCTAGGGCTTAAATGGAGTAAGAAGAGTGTCTGGCATATAGTATCTGCTTAATTATCGTCTGTTGAATAAATTGACTCAAAGTCCAGAATATTAGTCCAAAGTTGCTAAAATTAGATTTACTGATACATATTAATCTTCACCTTCCACCATAAAAATTTCAATTTGGAAACACACTATTCGCTTTGGTAAACTTGCTTGATTAGAGTGTTTACAGCAATATAGTAAGATCAAATCATTGTAGCCAAAGTTGTTTTTCAGGAAATTATTTGAGACTAAGCTGAAAGCCCTAAACCTAGTATTCAGGAGGGTATCCTAATATACTTCCTAAATGTGTATTCCTCACTGGGACTCACAGCCCTAAGAGATAAATCTTTGTTTTGTCTATTTAGAAGAGAAAGGAGATAGGACATGGGAAGGTTGCCTTTCCAAGATATTGAATATTTTTTGTGTCTGAGATAAAGCACCTGAGAGTAGGCAATATCATGCCTATTGTACAGCAGAAGAAACTGAGGCTCAGAGACATTACCCAAGGTCATACAACTGGTGGCCAGATTCAAACCCAGCTCTCCCTGATTCCTAAGCTTGTACTCCTTATATTCCCTACAAGGTGATGTGGCCATGGGCATAGAGCAGAGTTACCTCAGACTTTTTGTGAATACACACAGAGACAGTGCTCTAGACACGGAGTTTGAAGACTCCTGCTCACCTTCATGAATGAGGGGTTGGCTTTCTCCTGGCTGGGAAGAGTCTTTGGGTTTACAGAAATGTACTTAAGATCTTAGAGAAAAATGGAGGCCTAACTCATGAGAAAAAGAAGTTGGCACTGCCACAGGTCCTCCACGTCCTGTGGAGAAATGGTCTCAGATGCCCTTCACCTTGGCTGGAGTAGGGGGAAGGGTGTGATCCCCGCCCCTCACAAACACTAAAGGCAGAGATGAAAGTGGCTGCTTTCACACAAGGGCCACTTCTGGTTTCCTTCCCCACTCAGCGTACCACTTGGGAGGGAGTTTCAGCTGCTTCTCATAATGAAAGTGACGTTGGTTTCTCTGCCACAAGTGAATGAGGGGCAAAGAGAGGTATCTTCTTTGTTCCTGGAGCCTTCCCTGGAATTAACCTTGTACTATTCAGAAGATCAAGAAGTGCTGAGCCTGGCAGCAGTGCAGCAGCAGGGCCAGCCCTCGGCGAGGCCTCTCTCTGGCTCCCCAGTCATGCCCTGGCAGCTCTCTGCAGCGGTAGTGTTCTTCGTGTCCCTGGCTGGTGAGTGACCCCCATGGCTTTCTGTGCTGCCTCTGGTTCTATTAAGTCCTAATGCATGCTAGTGCCACTGACCAAGGTAAGACAGGAGAGACTGAGATAGCTGCATGGCTTTAGCTACTGTGGTATTTGGTGTGGGAATATCTCCTCCTCAACACAGAGCACGCTTTCATTTTTTTCCTCAAGGGCTTTCACAGCTTGGGCTTGTTGTCCGTGAGTCTAGTAGAGTAGGTGTCAACTCCAGAAGACAGTGACACTATGCCTGGGTCCCAAATGGGTTCTGGGCACCTTATCAGGGCAAGTTTGTAGAAATCACTTACAGTTAAGAGATGGAGAATTGAGCAGGGGCTTAGAGATGGGGCTGTTGCTACACTGCCTGGGAAAAGCACATTATGCCTTGCTTTTCCTGTTTATTACGAACGGAAGTGCCGTGTTTATATTATATAAACAGCAAAGTGTGAAGGTGAATGAGATGTGGTCTTACAAATTATGCCATTTCAGAGAGGTATAAACCAAGGAGTCAAGAAATTTTTTTTTAAGTACTACTATAATTCAGATCAGAGAAGCTATCTGGGAAACTGAGCTTTTTTTTTTTTAAGTTTATTTATTCTGAGAGAGACAGAGAGATCAAGTGGGGGAAGGAGAGAGAGAGGAGAGGGAGAATCCCAAGCAGGCTCAGTGCTGTCAGCGCAGAGCCCTACTCTGGGCTCCATCTCACAGAACTGTGAGATCATCACCTGAGCCGAAACCAAGAATTGGATGCTTAACTGGCTGAGCCACCCAGGCCCCCTGGGTAACTGAGCTCTTAATGATTATTTTATGTGCCCACACTCTGCTTTTATGAAGAGCATTTTGTCCCTTGGACATTGGGTCCTCTTGTGTGCTGTTATCTACTTGATGGCTAATCCACAATTTCTTCTAGAAGCACTGAGTTGAACACTTGAAGGAACCAATTCTCTCCATATGGCCCTGCTAATAACATGCTCACATGAGGGATGCAGAGGCACTTGACTACAACATGAACTGTCAGGAAAGTTGGGTGAAGAGTCAGGCCAGTGTCCTAATCCAGGCTGCTTTACTTCTGCCATGTTTTCAGAATTAGAGTGTCACATTCTTCTGGAGGCAAAAGGCAAACTCTAAGCGAATAAAAAAGCAAAAGATCTCAGTCTAGCAGTAACCCTCCATGACCTGTGTGTGAGCACCTGTTCAGAGAGTGTCAGATGACTGGCAGGGTCAGAAATATAATGAGAGCTCAATAAATTCATAGGCAGTTTCAGAGGAAGTGTCTACCCTGCCCTTTCCTCTCTGAGCTGCAAATTCTCTAGGGTGAACCTAGTGAATGAAGTGTGTGAAGGGGCCCCATTTTCCAGATGAGGGTACTGAGGCAGGTTAGGGAATTATCCATAGTCACTCAGCTAACAAGTGGCAGCCTGAGATTTGTATCCAGGAAGCCTGCTGTCAGGGTCCATGCTCTGTACCACTGCACCACGCAGCCCTGTATGCATAGGTTCAAGAGGTACTTGTTGAACTGGAGGTGAGCAAAAACCATTGGACATTTTGGTAGGAGAGACATAGCTTCCAGGTAAACTAGCTCTGTAATTTTTATCCAGTCACTTTGCTTCCCTGGTGTCAAATTCTTCCCCCATAAAATGAAGGGATTTAAGTTTGTATCAGTTGTGTTTAGATTCAGCTGCTCATAGGAGACAAAAGATAGCAAAATAAATGAGATAAATGCTTGTTTCTCCTTCATGTGAAGACAAGTCCAGAAGAATTCACACCAGGTCTGGTGAGGGGCTCATTATTATAGGCCCACCTTCCTATGTGTGATGTTCACCTGCAAGGTCTTTTCATGGTTCTAAGTGTTTGCTGCAGCTCCAACCATCACATACAAGTTGCAGGCTGGTTTGAAAAGGAAAACACAAAGGCAATAGAGAGGTATTGAAGGTGACTAAGCAAGCAGCCCTACAAGCAGCCCTCCTGGAAGGCCCATATAACCCTACAACTTCTACTGCTTTGCCTCAAATCCAGTCACATATTCCCACCAAGCAGGAAAAGAGTCTTGGAGGCAGGGTTCTCTATTTCAGGCATCAAATCCTCAGCTTGAATTTGCAGTTCTGTGACTAAGGAAAAAGGGGAGGCTGGATTGGGAGTAATTAGCCAGCAGTCTATGCCACAGGACTGGAGCCCCTTCTTTATGAGGGTCCTTTTTGAATCTCAAGTCCCACAGGAAAGTAACAGAGATAAGATTTACATCTTTTTGCTAAAACTGAAGTTTAAATCGTGCCAGAAACAGTCTTCCTGCAGCACCCAGCTGGGGCTACTTCTGCTGCCTGGGGAGGTGCCAGAGAAAGTATCTGGGGGCTAAATTCAATTCCCTGACCCTGGATATGGCCACAGGGCTCCATTTGCTTGCCAACTGTGTTCCCAACTGCAGACAAAGTGTAGCCTCCAAGACCTGCCAGGCCTGTTCCCTCCTGGCCCCTTACCTCACTTCCCTCCTTCTTATGTCCCTACCATACTTACCCCCTTGCTGTTATCCAGACATACCAGGCTCTGAAGACCCTGTGCCTTTGCACATATTTTTCATCCTGCCTGGGATACCACTTATTTTCTTAACTGCCTAAAGAATTTCCCTTGTGTTGGATTCCCCACTGCATCCCATAGCACTCAATACCTCCTTCTATAATAACTCTGGTCACCTCGAGGAGTGTGGTCCAGTTATGTGTCTGTCTCACAAGGCTTTGGGCCCCTGAGAACAAAGACCCCATGCCTGGCATGGAGCTTGGCTCAGAAGAAGCCCCTCAGATCCATTGAATTGGGTGTGGCAGGGAAACCAAACAAATGCTATCTGGGAAGGACCAGCCATCTGGAAAGTACCTAGAGAAAAAGCCCTTGCATGGTCCCTGACTTCCCCAGGGCTGGGCTGAAAAGTCATCTCTCAGCTCCTTCTGTGGTTGTAGGGGGTCCCAGCCTTCTCACACCTCTTCCGGCAGGTCATCATCTAGAGTCCAAGCAATGGGTCTCAGTCCTGGGTACCTGTTGGCTGAGACTCCTGAATCCTGGAGAGAAGATGGTGGGGGTTGGGGGTATGGGCTTCACAAATTGGCATGTGAACTCCAGAGCTGTGTTCTTCTGAGTAGAGGAAGAGTTGACACAGATTCTGAGCTTTGCCTTGCCCTCACCTCTGCCCACTGCCCTCTTGATGGGTCTCAGACAGACTGGTGAAATAAACGAAACCTTTACAGGGTCAAAGGTCCTGTTTAAGAACTGTGACCCAGTTTTGACAAAGATTGGTCATATATGTGTGGTCATATGCATAGATTTTACAAAACAGTGTATTTTCCAGAATATTATTTCTATTAAGTACCTAATAAACATTTGAACTTTCTAGAATATTTCATAGTGCACAGCATACCTACGCCTGTCAGTTATCCACCTAATTCCTGCCCATCTTTTATATCCCACAGTTCTATGGGGAAATGGGGAAGGGAGAAGCCACAGAGGGGAAGGAGAAGACTATTAGAACAATATTTCCCAGTTCTATCCAGGAACACACTCTGGTTCAATCTGTAACACATTCTGACATTTTTGGTCCAGCCACCTGCCGGCCCAGCCTTCTGCCCACCACAAAGCCACACACCATATCAAGACACCATGGACTGCCATCATCTCCAGCCACCCCACAAGTACTTCCTGCATACAAAGCACATCTTGATGGGTATCATGAGTTGTCTGGTCCTGTTTGGGATGCTGTGAATTCATGAATGACCAATGTGCTTTTCCCCCTTGTTTGAGTTCACTCATCACTACTGAGAGAGGACTTTTAATTACAGTATGAGAAAGGCTCCCCCTTTTATAGGGTGTGCTACTCAGTTGAGAAGATTTGCTTTAGCTCATAAGCATAAGCTGTGCACAGTGAGATTTTATCAAGGATCTAATATCTCCCCAAGAGAACAAAAAGCAAATGGTTTCCAGTCTCTCAGAATTCTCTGAATCAGTCTTTGCTTATCACTACAAGATATTCCTGGAAAGTACACCTGGGAGTGAATTCTCTTTCTCCATAGTAATAGTATAAACTTAATGGAGTTTCTGTTGTGGTCATGACTGAGGAACCAGCAACTCAGGTTTGGCCCAGATGAATTGTGAAAGTAAATCTTCCACAATTGTCAACCTTCATAACAACCTTGAAATGGAAAGTTTTGCTCCAAATTCTACAACGTAGGCATAAAAAATAAAGGCTTACAAAGTAAAGCTGCAGTGCATAAAATCCACAACTCTCACATTATTATACATTTCAAATTATCTAAATGAGCATTTTAGATACAAAAAAAAATACCTTTAATAATAGTCTCACATAATGTCATTAACAAGCCTTTCTAAAAGGTCATTTAAGACAATTTTAACTGATATTTTTGTCTTTCTCATTTTTCAAGCCAGCTGTGCAGAAATATTTCACAAGTGTTACTAGTAGGCTTGAAGTTAGAATTTTTCTTCTGGAAAATAATCACTATTTTAGCATCTGAGCCTTTGAAAACCTCACCACCAACCGCCATTATGAGGGTTTGGTGAATTGGGGTCACTGGAGAAACACACTGCTCTTCTTCTCTGTTTTTGTCTCTTCGCTCACCGTTCTTCCCAGTGACACACACACCATCTCCACTAATCCCAAATCCAAGGGCAGGCTTTGGGTCAGACAGGGACTCAAGTCTTGCTTCCAGAACTTACTAGGTGTCTCACCTCCACAATTTACTAGTTGTGGGATTATGGTCAAGTCGATGGGATTTTTCTAAACCTGAGTTTCCTCATCTGAAAGATGGATAAAGATAGAACCCATCAGAGGGTTTTTTGAGGAATTGGTGAAAGATGACCCTTGACCTGAGGCCTGCCACATAGTTAGTGTCCAGTAACTTGGAGATTTTATTGTTATTATTATAGGAAAAGTAACCACTTAGAAATGTAGTGAATGAAAGAGTGAGATAGTAAAGGAGTTTATGGATAATTTTGATTAGATGTGAAACACCAGCATAGAGTGATCTCCTTTTTCCTTTTCCCATGTTTTCCCAAGTCACTGGCCAGCACTGGGGAGCTCCAGCTCCAGTGAGTGTAAATACAATGAGCAAATACAATGAAACCATAGCATTGAAGAGACAAAGCCATCTCTCAGTGGACCTGATCATAAACTCACAAGGAACATCATCTGCATTGTTTTCAGTTTTCTGATTTGCTGTGTGTTTGAGAGGAGGCAAGGATAGAACTATTTGGGTTGAAAAAGAGCCAGAGGACTTCTACCCTCAAGAGATGGCCCAGGAGACACTTGTGATAAGTACTGGGTGCTGTACATAAGTGATGAATAACTGAATTCTACTCCTGAAACCAATATTGCACTGTATGTTAACTAAAATTTAAATTTAAAAAATTATATATATAATAAAAAATAAATTAAAAAAAGAGAGAGAGATGGCCCAGGAGAGAACCTGTGACAGTAACACACACTACAGGTATGCTTAATGGTCTAGGAAGACTTCACTTAAACCAACTAGTTTGAGCCTCACAATAATCCTAGAAGGTCCACAATGGTATTCAGT
Organism: Panthera uncia; assembly: GCF_023721935.1. Lineage (NCBI taxonomy): Eukaryota > Metazoa > Chordata > Mammalia > Carnivora > Felidae > Panthera > Panthera uncia. The sequence continues at coordinate 82,117,592 of NC_064810.1, forward strand.
GCTGTTATCCTCATTTACTCATCCAGTCATCTGTTCATCCAATTCATATGAACACTTCTCATGCATAGGCACTGGTGGTAAAAAAAAAAAAAAAAAAAAAATGCACACAATTCCCACGTTGAAGTTACTTTTAATCTTGTGGGAGAGATTCACAGTCAATAAATAAACCAATAAATAAACATATAATCAGGGCTATCATTGTGCTGGTACACACTGTCTGGCCAGGCTTACTGTTAAATATGTTAATACCATCCCCTTATCCCCTTACATAATTACAGGTTGTGATTAGTCCAGTGCAGGCAATGAATATAACACTGTGATGTGGAATTGTGGGGTGGGGAGCTATTTTATGTAAGGATGACAGGGAAGACTCTGAAGAGCTAGCATTTAAGCCAAACTATGAAGGATAGCCCACCAAATACATCAGAGCAATTAGGGCTTAATTTTCTTTCCTGGTTGAGAAAGCCTGGGCCATTCAAAAGGTTAAGCAAACAATAGGAACCAGACAGAAACTGATCTATATTTACAAAAACTGGCAACAAGGGGTGCTGGGGTTAAGCACCCAACTCCTGGTTTCAGCTCAGGTCATGATCTTACAGTTCATGAGTTCGAACCCTGCATCGGGCTCCCCGTTGGCAGTACGGAGCCTGCTGAGCCTGCTTGGGATTCTCTCCCCCCCCCACCCTTTCTCTCTGTCCTTCCATCCCCCAAAATAAATATACTTAAAAATTGGCAACAAAAGCAAAAATGGAAGGGAAATGAATCTCCTATCATTGGAGGGAATCATGCTTACATTGGATGAACACATGGCAAATTCGTAGGTACAATTCACACATCAGATTAAGGTTTGGACTAGATGATTGTTAAAACTCCTTTCAAACCTGGGATTGTATGATTGTGTGTAAATAAGCATGTTTGGAAAAAATAAAAAAAATCATATTTATCTTTAAAAGATTTCAGGGATGCCTCTTGGTTTCAACTCACGTCATGATCTCACAGTTCGTGAGTTCAAGCTCTTCATTGGGCTCTTCACTGACAGTGTGGAGTCTGCTTGGTATTCTCCCTCTCTGTTCCTCCCCTGCTCAATCTGTATCTCTCTCTCAAAAATTAAAAAATAGGGGCGCCTGGGTGGCTCAGTTGGTTAAGCGTCCAACTTCAACTCAGGTCATGATCTTACAGTTCGTGGGTTCAAGCCCTGCGTCAGGCTCTGTGCTGACAGCTCAGAGCCTGGAGCTTGCTTCAGATTTTGTGTCTCCTTCTCTCTCTGCCTCTCCCCCTGCTCATGCTCTCTGTCTCTCTCTCTCTCTTTCTCTCAAAAAATAAACATTAAAATTAAAAAAAAATTTTTTTAATGTTTTTATTTATTTTTGAGACAGAGAGAGACAGGGCATGAGCAGGGGCGGGGCAGAGAGAGAGGGAGACACAGAATCCGAAGCAGGCTCCAGGCTCTGAGCTGTCAGCACAGAGCCCGACGTGGGGCTCGAACTCACACACCACGAGATCATGACCTGAGCTGAAGTCGGACGCTCAACCGACTGAGCCACCCAGGCGCCCCTAAAATTTTTTAAAAAATAAATAAATAGTGGGTGATGGGCATGGAGGAGGGCATCTGTTGGGATGAGCACTGGGTGTTGTATGGAAACCAATTTGACAACAAATTATATAAAGAAATAAAAATAAAAATAAAAAAAATAAATAATAAACTTAGAAAAGAATTCAAGGTAGAACTACCATGTGATCCAACAGTTACATTTCTGAGTATATGGATGTGAAGGCAACAGAGTCACTATCCCAAAGAGAAAAGTAAGTAAATAAATAAATAAAAGTGTTAATTTGTAGTGAAGAAACATTAAAATGCGGGTGGGGGAGGGACTCACTAATGTGAGCTATGAGTGTGGTAACACTTTTGTTTCCTAATTTGCAGTGATTTTGCATTATGGCAGTCAAATAAGAGCTAAAGTGTTCCCAGAAACTTCGGACTATCAGCCTACAACCGCAACAACAGTGCAGGCCATAGCAAAACCTTTCCTACAACCAACTAACCAAGTACCTCCCAAAACTTCAGCAGTAAGATCAACAGATCGTCATGTCACCTCTCAGAGAGCTGCCACAACCTCCAGCTCTGAACCCCCAATCACACACACAACAATAAGAACTCTAGGAACAACTTCCTTGGAAACTATAAACAGTACCCCATCTACCAGCACCACAGTCCACACCTTAGTCACAACCCCGGCCACACCCAATAACTCACACACAGCTGCTCCAGGCACTGAGGCCTCCATTGGCTCCAGGGCAGCGCCAAGTTCACTGCCAACCACCATCACCCCACCAGCCCATACAACAGGAAACAGCCCCACAACTAGGAAAACCACCCAACCCAGTAACCAGAACACCCTTCCAGCAATGTTGTCCACCTCACCACATAACAGCACAACCAGTCAGAAGTCTACTCAACCCATGCACACCTCAGGAGCCACCACAGCTGCACACAATACCACCCAAACAGCCTCACCTGCCACCATGGCTCCTGGGCCCACTCTGGCACCTCAGCCTTCATCAGCCAAGACCGGAATTTATCAAGTTCTGAATGGAAGCAGGCTCTGTATCAAAGCAGAGATGGGGATAGAGCTAACGGTTCAAGACACAGAGTCGGTAAGTTGGTGCCATAGGACTGTAACACTATCTTCAAAAAGTTTGAATGCAGTGTGTCTTGGTAAGAATAAACATCCCCCTGCATCTTGTGTCATATTTTAATGAAACAAATAGCTGCAGACTCCTCTTTCTCCAAGGTGCTCCATTAAAAGGTGAATGGGTGCCTGGGTTTTTGGGGTGCCTGGGTGGCTCAGTCGGTTGAGCGACTGACTCTTGATTTCCTCCTGGGTCGTGATCCCACAGTTCATGAATTCAAGCCCCGCGCCGGGCTTTGGGCTGGCAATAGGGTGCCTGCTTGGGATTTTCTCTGTTCCCCCCCTCACCCTCTCTCTTTCTCTCTCTCTCTCTCAAAATAAATGAATAAACCTCATATATTAAAAAACAGTGAATCTGTTTTAGAATACATATAAAAACAGAAACCAATAGTGACTGGATAGAAGAAGGCACACATCCAAATTGTAACTATGCAAACCTCTCAGTTTTAGCCAACATGGGCAGAGTGTTGGGGTAAGTTCAGTGTTGAGCCCAACCTGGCCTTACACCTCCTGATGACTTCAAGCCTCGGCAACTTTCCTGTGAAGTGAGAGATTTGGATTAGTCTCCATGTTTCTAGCCAACTGTGACATTAGTATCAAAATTCCAGATAAAAAAGATTAGAAGGAGTGGGGATAGGGCTGAGATTATTTGCTTTACTGAAGAAATCACCATTAAAGCAATACTTTCTTTTTTGCACAGGTTTTATAAAACTTCCACATTCAGGTTTTCATTTGAAACTGAAGTATATTAGACAGCAAACACTTTCTTGTAGTACCTTTTAACATATTTAACAACAATCAAATTCCATGTGGTATATTGGGAATAGACTGGCTATAAATTATCTATCAAGGAACGCTTTCTGTAGGAGAACTCCTTTAAAAACTCTTTTGAACATAAAGCAGTTTGGAAATGATAGGAGTTTTCTGGGGACTTTGAAACTTTCAAGTGAACATAAACTAGACTTGAGTTTCAGATTCACTTACTAGCCTTTGCGCCTGGTTCCCTAGCTAGAATTTTCTTCTTCATTTCATTGATCTGATCTATTTTATTTGGTTTAGGTTTTTTCAACTCAGAGATACTTCAACATCGACCCCAATGCAACGGAGTCCTCTGGGAACTGTGGCTCTCGAAAATCCAACCTTCTCTTGAATTTCCACGGTGGATTTGTGAATCTCACATTTACGAAGGTGAGGGCTGAGCTCCTTCATACCAAATGGCTCTAGCATTGCTTTCCCTTTCTTTCACCCTGGGGCCCAGTGGTGCAACCGCACACTTCACTTTCAGCTCCAAAGGAAGTAGATCTCAGAGCCTTTTGAGATATTCCCTGATAAGAGTGAGGGGTATGGAGATGGAGAAGAGGGAAGTGTCAACATCTTATGTTTGCCTCCTTCCCCCTTCAGCCTCCTCTGTGCAGTCCAAGAAGGGCTTCAATGCCTCTTAGGGGAGGCTTGGCTTTGGGGAATCCAGCCACAGGTGCCCTTTACAAACTACCCAAAGGAGGAAGCTGTACAGATCAACAGACTCATAGAAATTCCCAGTGGGCACACAGAAACAGAATTATTCTAAAACCACGATCAAATGTCACAGTGGGTTCTTTCCAACTGCAGCAGGCAAGATTTAGGTACTAACCTGGCACTGGGTTTCCCAGACCATATTATGAAAAGGGTAGACAACAGAGTGGAGTAGAAATACTATGGATGTGAGGTCAGAGAGTCTTGGGTACAAATTTGACTCTGTCACTCGCTCACCTTGTGACATTAAGCAGGCAACTTAACTTGTCTAAACTTTATTTTCACATTTGAAAAGTGGGGGAAAGGAATTAAAGATCACCTCTGTAAAGAGCATTGTCCAATACTTGGAAAGCAGATGTTCAATAGCCAGAAGCTATGATTACAATGACTGAAGTAGGCAAATGTCTTGGGGATACAATGATGGTCATCGCACTCTCAAAGGAGAGACTTGCCCCTGCTTCTCTCAAAGTGTCATTCAAACAGGCCAAGCAAGAGCCTGGGAGGAGGTGCTAAGAAAACCCTTGCTGCTGAGACTTGGTGTGGGCCTCCTTCTTAGCTATCAAATGTGACCCCTGAAATTAGAGGGGTATTGGGTAGGAGATCTTGCGGAGGAATGAGTGTAGGCTTTGACCTGAAACAAGTCAAGATTGGCTCTCAGCCACATGATCTTGGACTAGTTGGGGCATGTTTTCTCATCTATAAAATGGAAATAATTACACCTCCTTAGTGGGATCCTTGGGAGAATCAGAAATGGTAATGTGTAAATTGTCTAGCACAGTGCTTGGTACATAACAAAGTTCAATAAAGGGCTGTTGTTGTTGATGATGTTAAGTTGGCGTCAAAAGCTTTATCCTCCATTATCCTCCATGTACATACTTTTCTCCATAGGAAGAGATGCACTTGAGAAGCCAAGGGGTTCCTTTCAATACCAAATGGTAAAAACATACTCTCTCACACCAGAAGAACATTCAGGGAAGAATCCGTGCTCTACTCTGGGACAACTGAGGTTAAACCTTCAGAGGGGTCAGGAATTCTTTTAAAGTCATTTCAGCAAAAGGGCAGAGGATACAAGCACAAGCACTTATGCTTTAGCTCAAGGCTTGATTCCGCCCAGACTACTGCATGTGTGACTGATTGTCTGAGGGAAAGCATTAGAAAACTCCAGTGTTTGTAGCACTCAGTGGCCACTGCCTTAGACAGGCCATCAAGCAGGGGTTTCTTTGGCACCTTGTAATGTCTCTTTTTGCTCCTTTTTTCTGTCTCCTGATGTCCTCTATGCCTGCCTTTCTAATGCTTTGGGACTGGACTCTGATCAAACTCCACCCGAGTGTTGAGCCTCTGCCTTTCTGGAAATCTCTATGCCTCCAGAGGTGTGGACAGGAAATGAATATAGAGATAGAGCTGGAAGGACCAGCAGTGCGTTTCTCCCTCCACCCATCTCTGGAAGGAGCAAGGAAAACCCCTATCCAAGGCCCCAAGTTGGCAATAGCTGCTTTGCCAGAGTCCCTCCAACCAAATTCATTTTATTCATTTCATTCCCCAGCACCAATTTCTTAAGCAGCTGACCTTAGCTCTATAATAAGAGGAGCAAAGAGGCTTATAGAAAGTAAAGTCCCACCAGCCTTAGTCCTTCAGGAGAATTTCTGCATTTTAGAACAGAACTTGTTTAAGCCACTCGTAGCCACAAATTCAAGGATCACAGGTGCTAAACATAGAACTTAATGAGAGAATAGGCTAGGAAGAATTTTTTTCCATGAAACAGGCAGTCTTTATTTTTTTATTTTCTCGCATTTGACAAAGACTTCACTTTCCCATGAAGTCTGCATAAGGAAAATGTCGGAGTAATGAGATGACAGAGGCAAGCCTCGGGAGTGAGGTGACAAAAGGGAGAGGTAGAGAGTGCCATCTTCCCCAGAGGGGCCGCCACTCCTCAGCTCTGCCTGGTGGTGCCAGTGGCTGGGCTGGCACCTCTCCCTGGGGACTGTCACTGTCTTTTATGGTGGACATTCATTCTGGATGGTCGGGTCTACATTCTAAGTGGCTTCTGCCTTGCTATACCAGTTGTTGAATAGCTTACATACCATTTCCCTCAGGAGGTAATGAGAAACCAGTGTCATCAGATCTTCTGATTGTTCAAGACAAGGCAGAAATCCAGACTCTTTTATTTTTAAATGTTGGCAGCACACTTTTTGAAAACTTGAACAATGCTGGCCAAACGGAACACAGTTGTAAGCCAAATTTGGCCTGCGGATGCTCTGCCCTAACATGTGGACTGTGTGAAATGCATTTAGGCAGGAAGGCCATCTAGATTCTTCCACGAGAGAAATGGCCTCAACAATTCTGTTGGCCACTTTTCAAACATTGCTACCTTCTAGACCAGTGCTTCTCAACAGCGGCAGTATTAACATTTGGGGCCAGATAAGTCTGTGGTGGGGGCTGTCTTGTGCCTTGGTGGGATACTGAACAGTCTCCCTGGCCTCTACCTACTGAATGCCAGTAGCAACACCCAGCCCCATTTGTGACAACCCCAAATAACTCTAGACATTGCCAAATGTCCCCTGGAGGAAAAATCACGCCTGGTCGAGAACCACTGCTCTAGAGAAAAAGAGAGCCTTGGAAAATAGTTTATGTTCATTGTAACATAATAAAAGTTATAAATGAGAACCAAGTTGTAGAATGGCAAATGGATGCTGGTGAGCAAGGCTGAATTAACAGCCTGAGTTTACTGAGCACCTACTTTGTCCTGAACACAGAACCAGACATTATAGGAGAAAATAAAAGAAATACAGGCTATAGTTGCAGGTTTCAAAACATGTAAGATAATTCATAAGTTTTTAAATTGAAACACTGCCAATGACAGAAATGTAAAGAAAATTCTGTATCCTGAACTGTCCCTTGATGTTGTTCAATTGGGACTTAAATTATCCATGTCATTTCTACATGACCATGAACAAGTCTCTACCTCTCTTTCTGAGCCTGTTTCCTCCTATGTAAGATGGGGCCAACGAGTCCTATTTTGTTGGGCTGCTGTGAAGTTGAACGAGGTTAATATATGTGACAGTGCTGAGGGTGGCATCTGGCCCATAGTGGGGTAGGAGAGGTGGGTTTCCTTTCGCATTTCATTGTTTAAAGAACTGAAAACCTTTCCATGTCAGTGTCTCATTTGATTAAGGCGACAAAGCTGAAAGTTGTTCAGACCCTTCAGGTGCAAGGTAAATATACCTCCCTTCCCCCACTCCCCACAACTTCCTTCCTGTTAGGATAAGTTTGTCTTAGAACATCTTTCAGTAACTTTGTGTAGAGTTTATTTTTCCGTGCTCGACACTGTCCCCTTCTCATCCACCTGGTGGGCAGGGCAGCTCAAGGCTTCCAGCCCTGACTTGGAAGTGGGACATGGGAGAAATCAGTGGCCTGGGGCAGGGGTACTGAGTCAGGGAGTGTTTTGCCAGCCAAGGTCTGGAAAGTGAATGCTGTCCGCCACCCTGGTGTATACCCAGAGCCTTGCAGGGGCATTGGGAGCCCTATTAACTTACAAACTCCTGAGAACTGTTATCAGGGTTCAAATGCTAATACCCTCAGAATGCACTATTTAGAACTTCCCAAGAATGCTGTACTATTTCATGCCCTATTTTCCCTTATGCTTTTCCCTCTGCCTGGAATGCCCCTACCATCCCTCAGGCCCTTTTGCATTCATGCTTTAAGATGGCTCAGATATCTTCACCCTATGAAATCTCCTCACCCCCCCAGCCCCCACCTCCATCCCAGACAAAACTGGGAGACTTTCTTCTTTTGGTTTCCTGACCCTTCATTGGTTGTTCCCTGACCTCCATTAATGCACTTGTTGCACATTTTACTGTCTTGAAGGCATGTCTGTGATTATTCACAGTGCTCAGCCCTGACTTTATATATAGTATGTCTTTAGCAAATGTTTGATGAGGAAATAAATCAATAAAGGGGTGAATCTAAATTTCACAAAGACTCTGGGCCAAGCTGCCAAAAAGTAGATCAGCAGCTCCAAAGAAACAGCCTCTTTCGCTTCCTTTTGCTGTATACAGAGCAAAGGTTTCTTGATGTAGTCACAACAATGCTGAGCAAAAAAGGTCTGATCAATGTTGAAGACAAAATCCACATCCTGAATATCTGTGACTATGAAACTCCTACAGTGCATTTTGCTGAAGTTAAGGAGAGGACCCAGAGCCTCAAGGTCATTGATATACTGCCTTCCTGAGCAAGTTGATTGGCTAGCTTGCTCTGGACCTGGTCCTTTGCTAAGGAGGATGTTTAGGTCCCTTGAGGAATCAGGACCTCTCTAATGAGATATTGCAGAGCTCTTAGATACTGGCAATGAGGAGCCACTGTGTCAGCATCCCATTTGTTGAAGGGTGAAATGGGACTTTTGTAAGTGATCCATTCAAATGGACACACTGTAAGTACTGAAGTACCACATTTAGCTGTTAGGAGTCCTTAGCCCCCTTTTGTCAATGCTGATGGATACACAAAAGATTTTCACTTTGTTTTCAAGAATCCAGCATGGTTGATATTTGTCACTCTCCAACCTGAACCCCAAATGCAAAAAAAAAAAAAAAAAAAAAAAACCATCTGGCAGAGAATCACTTTGTGGCCATCAAAGGAGAAAGCAGATACTATGAAGTGCATGATGTATATGATGTATAACTTGTAATTTCCCCTGGACTTTGGGTTAAGTCTGCCATCTGCTTGAAGTTCCCAAGCCCTCCAGCCCCTCCTCTGTACCCACCTGACTCCCATTCCCCAGAGCTGAGGCTTCAGCTGTTTCTTTAATCAGTAGTACTGTCGAAGCTCACCTCACTTGCTTGTTCTCTATCTGTGGTAGATCTGAGATCTAGGAAATAGACAAAAAATGCTCATTGGAGCGCTATGAAAGAGGTTTACTAAGAAGGGGCAATTGAATTTATTATTACCATTGTGAATAACACTGGTTACATTTTTTATTGTTTATTTATTTGTGGGTGAGGGTGGGGGAGGGACAGAGAGGGAGAGAGAGAATCCCAAAGCAGGCTCCGCACTGCCAATGCAGAGCTTGACATGGGGCTTGATCTCATGAATCATGAGATCATGACCTGAGCTGAAATCAGGAGTCGGACACTTAACCAACTGAGCCACCTAGGCGCTCCTACACTGGTTAAAATTCGTGTGAAGACTCTGTGGTACATTTTTTACATGGATTCTTTCATTTAATCTTCACATCAAACTAAGAGGTAAATCTTGCTATAATTTTCCTCATCCTTCTGGATAAATAAAAAAAAATTTTTTGGAATGTTCACAAAGATTTGACAATTCAAGTAGCTACATGGGAACAAAAAATATTTTTAAATTAGTATTTAAAAATTATTAGCAAAGCTTTGTTCTCCTAAATAGGAGGTTAACCACTCTCTTTATAATGTTTCATTACCAACTGATTTGTTCTGCAACCTTGTTTTTCATTGATGGTGGGCACCAGGAGTTGACAAGCTGTGGCCCCCAGACCAAATTCAGGCTGCCACCAAAAAAATTTATAGTCTCCAGCCTAAGAATGGCTGTTACATTTTTCAATGGCTTGGGCAGGGGGAGGAGAATATTGCATAGCACATAAAAATCATATGAAATTCAAATTTCAGTGTCTATAAATGAAGTTCATTCGAACGTGGCCACACTCGCTTGTTTATGTGTTGTCTGTGGCTGCTTCTGGGCTACGGTAGTGGAATTGAGTGTCAGCTACACAGAACCGTGAAGTCTAAAATATTTACTGACTGGCTTTTTACATAAAAAAGAAAAAAAAAACAACAAAAAACTTGCCAACCCTTTATATAAAATAAACTTCAGGGGGACCTGCTGGCTCAGTTGGTTGGGTAAGCACCGGACTTCAGCTCAGGTCATAATCTCACGGTTCATGGATTTGAGCCCCACGTCAATCTCTGTGCTGACAGCTCAGAGCCTGGAGCCTGCTTCAGATTCTGTGTCTCCCTCTCTCTTTGCCCCTCCCCAACTCGTGCTCTGTCTTCCTCTCAAAAATAAATAAACATTAAAAAAATTTTTTAATAAACTTCAGCCCCACTACCGTTCAAATTATGCTAAATTCTGAACTTCTGAATCTAAAAATAAGTGCTTTGCTCTAGTTTAAATAAAAGACAATTTGGGGGCACATGGCTGGCTCAGTTGGTGGAGTATATTAACTCTTGATCTTGAGGTTGTGAGTTCAAGCCACGTATTGGATGTAGAGATTACTTTTAAAAAAAGACAATTTTATTTTCTTTAAGAACATCCTGTGACACCACAACTGTACAGAAAAAGTGGGCACAATTGTCTAGATAAGACTCATTTGGTATCAGTAGGATAAATTTTATAAAACTAGGAATCTCAAGGATACTAAACATCCTTCTGCCCTTTTGTTTACATGAATTCACCTAACAAATGCTTTTCCTTTATCATAACAATAGACATCAGCTCAGGCCTAGGAAACATTTGGCTAATTTTGACTCAGTCAAAATGGAAGGAAACCTGGATACCAGCTCCAGACTGTCCTGTTACATCATTAAGGTGAACTTAACAGTGAATGTGAGCACTCTGCCATCTGCTCTGGAAGATCTCACTTTTGGCATTAGCCCTATAGAGCTGGGGAGCAGGAATGGCTCCTCCTGTCAGGGCTGGCTTCATGAGCATGTGACCTGTGCAGTCAGCCGGGCCCCTGCTTGGCTTAAGATTTGCTGTCACCTCCTAAAATTCTTAAATGATTTTTGAACAAGAGATCCTACATTTCCATTTTTTACTAGGCCCCACAAACTGTGTAGCTGGTCCTACTTCCAATAGATGGCTAAATATGGACACCTGCATTTCAGGGAATGTGAAAGAAAATTCTTGCACAACGAATTTTTTTTGTCTAAACCCACATATCCCACAGAGGAAAATGTAGGGCAGGATCCTGTAGACCAGATTTTGTTTTGTCTTGCCTACAAAGAATGTGAATTAGAGGTAGATGCCTAACTCCTCTGAGCCTCTTTGTTCTCAGCTGCCAAATGGGTTGATAATATTTATTCTCTCTCAGGGGGGTGTTGTGAGGCTCAAAGGAGGCAATGTAGATGAAAGCATGCACTTAGTAAACTGTGAAGCTTTTATAGAAATACAGAGCTTTTCCTAATGTGAGAATAGATCAAGCAGATGCCACAGGAAGGGGAAGATTCCAGGAGGTCTCCTGTGGACCTCAGAGCTGGCCTCATCACTGTTCTCTTACTGTTCCTTAAAGCAATCTCACACTGCCACCTAAGCAATTTCAAAAAACAAAGTTATGCTCATGTCAATGTTCTGCTTAAATCTCTTCAAAGGATCCTTTCTGATCTTAGGATAGGGTAGGGATCTTGTAACAGTGACTTTGAGCCCTCAATTACAGGTCTCTTATATGCTAAAAAGGACCCCAAATAAAGAATAACCTGAGTAGTGGTTTGTGAAAGTGACCCAAGAAGGGCCCGGGTCACAGATGTTTTTCTCTAAAACAAATGGACGGTTCAAGCACATTGTTTACCTTGCCTTTGAGACCTAAGACTGAGTATGTAGAAGGAAGGAACCAGGTCTTCTCCTCCTCCTCTTCCTCCTCCTCCTCCTTCTTCTTCTTCTTCTTCTTCTTCTTCTTCTTCTTCTTCTTCTTCTTCTCCTCCTCCTCCTTCTTCTTCTTCTTCTTCTTCTTCTTCTTCTTCTTCTCCTTCTATGACCTAGAACAATTCCTGGTGTGGAGTGGATATAAGAGGAATTAAACACTAGACTTGGAGACAAGAAGCTTGGGGTCATATCTTCCCCTGCCACCCATTAGGGCTGTGACCTTGAGCATGTCAGTGAGCCTTTATTTCTTCTCATAGTTGTTGTGAGGATTAAATAAGGCATGGCATAGAAGTGTCTGCTCCAGTGCCTGGCATAAGGTAAGAAGCCAGTATGTGGTAGGTGTTGTTCGATGAATTATAGGATCTAGAGTTGAATGTGTCAATAGCAGCTAGCTTACCTTACTAAAACAGTTTGTATTTCTGGAAGCCTTATATTGTATAGGGAATCATCATTTCATCTACAAATAATACACAAATGGACTGTAATATAGTCAAGATTATTATTACTAATTTCTTTAATGACTAGACTTGGAACTTCTAAAGGTAACTCCATTTTGGATTCTGATTTTGGTTGCTCACTCTTACTCATGGACAGTTTTCTAATGAATGTTTACAAATAATAACTGTAAATCACCTATTTTAAATTCCCCCTCCAAAAAATAAAAAAAATAAAAAATAAGAAAACTCAAAACCTCCTTTTTAAACTTACCCTTTCATATCTCAGTTCAATTCCCTTTAATGTCATACCTTTAGTCTCTCAGGAGATTATAGGGCTATTTTGTAATGGTTCATTTTGTTTTTGAACAATTCCTAAATAAATGTGGAACATTGCCTTATGTTTCTGAACATGGTCACTTGGGGTCTTCTTCTAGAGAACACCCAGTGATCTCAGAGGAGATCATTTTTTTTCCAGAATCACTCATGGTGGCCCTATCTAGCCATTTTGGAGACATGAACCCTTTAATCTATTTAAAGCAATTGATACTCTCCCCAGGAAAATGCACGTAAAATTTTGCACACCCAAAGAGTTTATGAGCCCCATGAAGTCTACCCATGGTAGTCTTTAAGATGAGTGGTCTCAGTTTGAATCTCTACCCTAAGATATTAATTACTAGTAAAAGCTTACTGCATACCCCTCCAACCTCTCCATCTTCCAGATGTGTATGTATTTTAACAAGAAGAAACTTGGTCCAACTGAAGGGACTCTGGGCTGGTGGAATTTGAATTTTAGGCTATAGCAGCAAGTATGAAGTACAGACATTTGGGGGCAAGGGTAAGCCATTACTTATTATTTATATTTTGAATAGTTTTTTTGAAGTTTTTTTGAAGTTTTCAAACACAATTATGGCTCCATACCAACATACCCCCAAATCCCCATATCCAGGATTTAATAGTTAAAGTTTGTAAACCAGGATCGTAAACATAAAAACAGATTGCCCAAAGGTTGACACACTGCTGTTTTACAGGATGAAAACTCCTATTATATCAGTGAAGTGAGAGCCTATTTGACAGTCTCAAATCCAGGTAAGTAGTCAGAGAAGGCTATTCCACCAGCTCTGGTGCTGTGCTTCTGGTTCACTCATTTTTCAGTCCATTGAGTTTACTAATCTTTGATGCTGCTTTGGAGAAATAGACTAAAGCAGTAACCAGGTGAACTTACTACATCTTTGTTTGCTTCAGTTTGCTCATCTGCTCACGAAGGAGGTTGGACTAAATTATGTCAGATATCATTAAAGCAGAGATCATTAAAGCAACAATAAAGAGTTTAGTGACTTTTGGACAGATTTGCTATTGATGGTGCAGTTTTTTCTATACTCTTGAAATTATGTATTTATTCTACAAAAATGTAGTTAGTGCCAGCTGGGTGCCAAGCCCTCTAATAGGCAGTAGAAATCCATTTATCCAAACATATAGTCCCTGCTGTCATGGAACTTACATTCTAGAAGTGAGGAAAGGAACATAAAAAGATCATTAAATTATAATAGTTAAGTAGCATTAAGTTCTATGAGCAAACACAAGCAGGTCCTTGTGGAGCGGACTGGAAAGATATTTTAAGTGAGACCTTTAGGAAGCCCTCTAAGAAGGAAGGCCTCTCTGAAGAGGTGAGGTTTGAGCAGAGAGATACCTCATCTGGGGGCATCTGGGCCTGGGGAAGCTTTTTTCCGGTGGCGGGAACAACAGATACACAAGTCCTAAGGAATGAAGTTGCTCATGTGTTCAGGGGTCAGCAAGAGAGTGAGCAAAGCAGCAGAGAAGATCTGTGGGGCATCCAGGCCAGAGCATGTAGGTCTTGTGGGTAGGGCAAGGTAAGGACTTTGAATTTTAGTCTAAAGTGTAAAAGGATGTCATTGGAGGGTTTGGTATAGAAAAATGATATATCATGGTTTATATTTATAAAGATTCAGTCCAGTTGCTACATAGAGAATTTCCCTCAGTGGGGTCATTCGAGAGAACTCCTACAGTGTTCGTGTCTAGAAAGGTAATGCTCCCAGTCAAGTTGGGGGAATTGCTCAGAGGGATCAGACGTTTCTCTGGAAAGCCCAGACTTAGATAACAAACCACTGTTAAGCACCTCTTAGGTGCCAGGTACTGTAAAAACAGTTTTCATGTCTGTTTTCTCCTTTTTAAACTTCTATCTTTTGACTGGCTTAAACTTATCTTATTAAGGAGCTTATACTAAAGAAACTTGCCAGGAAATGAAAATGTGGAGAAATGTCTATCTAGAATAGTAGATATATGATACTGATATTGTTCAAGAGGATGTTGTCAATGATTATTGGTTAAAAGTAAGTAAGATGTCATAGTTGACAACTCACTTTCACATAGTAACTCACGTAGACAAGTAAACTCATATAGGCTGGGGAATAAATATTATGAATGCTAACATAAATTAGCTAATGTTATCACTAGGCATGGACCAAATTTTAGCCAGGAATAAGGTAGTGATGTCTCAAGAAGCAAGGGAAGGATAAGTCAGACCAGAAGCTAAGTTAGAAGCTGAGAAAGGGGATAAAAGAATTCTAGGTCCCAATAATCCAGGCTCAGCAGTAGTAGCAGGAGCTATAGTAGTCACAATAATGACAATTTGCACATCAGTGGTGATGGTGATGGTATTAGTAACAGTAGTCAGTTGTACTTACAGAGGTAGTGACTGTTGTAATGTTATTGGGAGTGATAGCAGCAGCAGTAGTAGTAGTAGACAATTACCCTGGGGTATAACACATGGTATAGTAGTACACATGGATAATTCAGTACATCATGTAGGACATTTGCATGTGCCAATGAAGAGTCTACAGTAAATAGTACAGTAATGGCAGGAGACAGCAATCGGGTAGTGGTTAAGATAAAAAGCTCTAGAGGGGTACCTGGGTGGCTCAGTGGGTTGAGCATCTGACTGTTGATTTGGGTTCAGATCATGGTCCCAGGGTTGTGGGATCAAGCCCCACATCAGGCTCCGCACTGGGCATGGAATCTGCTTAAGATTCTCTCTATCCCTATCCCTGTGCCCCTCTCCCCTGCTCATGCTCTCTCTCCCTCTCTCTTAAAAAAAAAAAAAAAAAAAGATAGCAAGCTCTACAATCAGATTGCTTGAGTCCAAATTCCACTTACTAATTGTAGAATCTTAGGCAAATGTTTTCAATTCTCCAACTCTCCATTTCCTTGTCCGTAAAATGGAGAAAGTAGAACCAGTCTCAAATGGTTGTTATGAGAATTAAACAGGAAGGTACACGTAGAGTACCTGCACAGCACCCGGCACATAGCAAGCAGACCCTTAATGTGGGATGTTACCTTAGGCACAGGCAACACATCCACAGAGACAGAAAAGGAGGGAGACTTTCAAGCTCCCTCATTAACAGCCCATGGGTATTCCCTGCAGGCACAACTTTGGTGAATTCACAAGCTCCCTTATTAATAGCCCATGGGTATTCCTTGGAGGCACACTTGGGTGAATTCACTAAGGTCCATAGTCTGGTCCTCAATCATGAGAGCTGTCAGCACCCCCTTATGTATTGTCTGTTTCTTCAAGGAGGCTGATGTTAAACCAAGGTCATGAAATTGATGCATAAAATCAGAATGCAAATTTGTGCATTTTTCATGCAACTGTTTCTTACACCGTCATGCCAAGGGGACTAGATAGTTGGGTCCTCTGGCCAGTGAACTTTCTCCCATTCAAGAAGCCAAAGTATAATCAGAAGGGTGTTTGATGAATGTAAAATTAGAGCAAATGGAGTTAATTATATGATTAAAATGTTTAGCCCCATCCACCTTGAAGCGGGCGTACCTGTCAGGAAACAAACAGGGCCAGTCCTTAAGCAGAACATTCTCTCCCCAGCAGCACTTAAATGGGCAGAGATGGGCCTCTCCCTTCTCTGTTTCCATGTGGATGGATGTAACAACCCTTCCTAATGATGGGATTAGCCTGTCCTCTTGCTGTATTAATATAATCTAGTAATATGTAAACGCTCCACTTGGAGACTTTGGATGTCTATTCTGATTCATTAAGGGTTCATGTGACTGTCACAGAGATCGATCTTCTCTTGTTTCTGAAGTTTTTCTGGGCACTTCTCTGTAGTCCCCAAACACTGACAATAGTCCCCACCACTGCCCCCAATGACTTAAAACAACTGAAGAAAAAGTCCTAAAAGTTCTCATTTCAATGTTGTCACATTCTAATTCATGTGACTTTGCCCCCACATGCTACAGAATACAGGAAGAAGTCCCCAAGAGCAGAAGAGTGGTTTTTCATGAGGACAGGGCAGAACCCCTGAAAGCCATATGTAAATGAAGGCCATTTAACTATACATGGGCCACCCAGTAACCGCTGGAACTCATTGGATATATGCCAAGATTCTGATGTGTCTATAATTCATCTTTGTGTTTTCAGAGAAAATTTACCAAGGAATGAAAAGTGCTATGGTGATGTTTGAGACTGTGGTTGGGCATTCCTTCAAGTGTGTGAGTGAGCAGAGCATCCAGCTGTCAACCCAGCTTCAACTGAAAACAATGAATGTCCAATTTCAAGCCTTTGATTTTGAAGACGACCAATTTGGAAATGGTAAGTTAAATCTTCATCATGTCACAAACATAAACTTCAGAGACCCAGGGATAGTATCAAGTTGTTTTTTGTGTGTGCAGTTGTCAAAGGGACAAGAATCACATGAGCTTCCTAGAATAGTATGATTCTATTAAGCTTTTAGGGCCAAGTTCCCCTCCTGCCATTCCTCTGAGTCAACCAACCTCAAAATCAGACACCTTAACCCACCCTTGTCCTCCCACAGCAGGATATGTTCTCTTTATATGACTAAAACATGTATTCTGACTCCTCCAACACACACACACACACACACACACACACTCACTGACTGAATCAAAAAGTCAGAAAATACCACCTACAACTTCCTCTTTACAAGCTACTGAGTACTAGTTAACTCAGGTATTTTGAGAGACTTTAAAGATCCTGAGTATTAGTAATATCTAAAATTCAAGATTTCAGAATAGATTCTTTCCCACTTGCAGAGGGAAAAGAGAAAGATGGAATATTTCAAGATAGAAATATACTCTGTTGGGCACCCTGTTTTCAATTATGAACTCAGTTCTCCTGACTAGAGCTTCCTTGTAGCTGGTCTTAGTTCCCATGCAACTTCTGCTTTGAGTTTTAACCACCACAGAGGGAAGCAGGTCCTAGGAAGAAGGCCAGGGACAGACCAGGCTGACTTTCTGAAAAAGTCCTTTTTTTCCCCGCTGGGAAAATGGGTTACAAGGATTTCTACATATGTGCAGGAATTGAATTTCAGTTTCTAAAACATTCCTTTCATAATAACTAATGACGTTATGACTACCTCTCAGTTTTCATAAACAGATTTAGCTGGAAGATTAGCTGTAACTTAAATTTCTGTAATGTGAATCCAACTTCTCTTTGAGTTCCATTATAAAATTGAAGATGTGCCTACAAAACACTTCTGACATACTTGCTGGGAAGCATTGAGCAGAAGAAGGAATAAAGTGTGGCTTGCCTCAGATCCCCTAATTTCTGTAGGTTTTGTCTGAGTCTTAAAATCTCTGCCTCCATTTTGGACCTTTACCACAGCACCAAGATAAAAATAGTAATATTTCTTAGTAGGTTGGCCCCACTCTGTCATCTTATCCGAAAACTTCCAATCTGGGGAAACTTAAAAATTCATAATGAGGATTTGAAAAGCCTCTGTTATTAATCATGTGACCTTAAATGAGGTACGCATTTGCTCTTCCTCCGGCTCAGAACCTCTGTGAAGCAGGAAGTGAGCAGGTGTATGAAACCTGGTAGTGGCAGAGATGAGAAATAACACCTTTCAGCAACATACACCTGACTTCTATTAGCAGTGCCCAAAGGGAGATGTAGAAAACTATCTTTTCATTTTTCCCCCTCCTTCCCTCACCCTCTCATCCAATTCTCAGCCTCCCACATTCTCAACCCATTTTAGGGAACTAAAATCCCAGAGCCTGAAAATGATTTCTCCAGCCCCAGACTGTCCGGCAGCCACTGTAAGAAGCAGCGTTTGAATAGAAAACTTTGGCCATGCAATTTGACACAGGTCCCTGTTTCCAGAGTTGGGAAACATGACCCCAGAACTTACTGTGGCTTACAGTTCTGATCCTGACTCTCTAGACCAAACCAAGATTTCCCAAAGTTGGATCTGCCTCCCAGCTGCATCGGAATTTCCTGGACCCCACCTCCAATCCATCAAAACTAATTTCCAGGATGTGGGGACTGGGTATCTGCAGTTTAATTTAGTCCTTAAGTGATCACAAACACTGCACATTTCAGATCATTGCGCTGACCCTATCTTCCTCGTTTTCACCTGTGTGTCTGAGGCAGCAGGTGGGAAGCCCAGCAGCTCTGTCTCTCTCTGGGTTTCCTTCTCTGTCAGGCTGAGGCAGGCAGGGGCAGTATCACTTCCCAGCATTGTGGCCAGCCTGTAACACCTGTTACTCTGACTTCAATTGCAGCGGATGAATGCTTCAGTGACAGAAACAGGAGAGAAATCCCTGTGGCCGTGGGCCTGAGTATCGCAGGACTGCTTGTCGTTTTGCTAACAGCATGCCTGGTGGCCAGAAAGAGGCCCAGTAGAGGATATGAACGCGTGTAAAGCCCCACCTTCTTCAAAGTGTGCAAGGTTAAGGCCTTGGGAATTCTGGCTTCATATTCAGCCTGAAGTGAAGGAATCAGTTCTAGTAGCCTATCCCACCCTTCCAATCTTATTAGGAAACCCAATTTTCCCCCAGGGGCCATCTGAAGGCTAATTAAAATGTAGCCACCACTTTCTCCTGTTGGCATAGGGAGGCTGTGCCATGGGCTTGAATTCCATCTTCCACACCTGGTAATAGAGGGCTGGCTTTGAGAATTAGGGATAAGAAGTAGGGACATGCTTGGGAGAGGGAGAGAGCAAATACCTAAAGGGAGAATTGTAGAACAACATTTTCAAACAGCACTGATTTTTCTTACACATTTTGAAGAGTCTCAATATCTAGTTAAAATGTATATATTACCTCTTTAAAAACCAATCCATTTCAAAATAGATTCTAAAGTCATTTAAAGCTCCTGAATTGTGCCCAATTCCTGATTTACTTGAATTACAGAATGGTGTTAATAGACTATTATTTTTAAAAAGACATTCTAGGGGCGCCTGGGTGGCTTGGTCAGTTGAGCGTCCGACTTCGGCTCAGGTCATGATCTCACGGTCCGTGAGTTTGAGCCCCGCATCGGGCTCTGTGCTGACAGCTCAGAGCCTGGAGCCTGTTTCAGATTCTGTGTCTCCCTCTCTCTCTGCTCCTCCCCTGTTCATGCTCTGTCTCTCTCTGTCTCAAAAATAAATAAACGTTAAAAAAAAAATTTAAAAAGACATTCTATGCTATTATAATGTGTTATTAGTAAAAAAAAAAAAAAAAAAAAAACAAACTAGATAGCTTCCCAACATTTCATTTTTTTAAAATGTTTATTTTTTAAGAGAGAGCGTGCGAAACACGGAAGGTGCGGGGGGGGGGGGGGGGGGGCAGGTGGCAGAGGATCCAAAGTGGGCTCTGCACTGACAGCACAGAGCCCAATGTGGGGCTCGAACTCATGAACCTTGAGATCATGACCTGAGGGGAAGTCGAATGCTCAACTGATGGAGACATTCAAGTGTCCCCCAACATTTCATTTTTTTTTTTATTTTATTTTTTTTAATTTTTTTATTTTTTTTATTTAATATATGAAATTTACTGTCAAATTGGTTTCCATACAACACCCAGTGCTCATCCCAAAAGGTGCCCTCCTCAATACCCATCACCCACCCTGCCCTCCCTCCCACCCCCCCATCAACCCTCAGTTTGTTCTCAGTTTTTAACAGTCTCCTATGCTTTGGCTCTCTCACACTCTAGCCTCTTTTTTTTTTTTCCTTCCCCTCCCCCATGGGTTTCTGTTACGTTTCTCAGGATCCACATAAGAGTGAAACCATATGGTATCTGTCTTTCTCTGTATGGCTTATTTCACTTAGCATCACACTCTCCAGTTCCATCCATGTTGCTACAAAAGGCCATATTTCATTTTTTCTCATTGCCACGTAGTATTCCATTGTGTATATAAACCACAATTTCTTTATCCATTCATCAGTTGATGGACATTTAGGCTCTTTCCATAATTTGGCTATTGTTGAGAGTGCCGCTATAAACATTGGGGTACAGGTGCCCCTATGCATCAGTACTCCTGTATCCCTTGGATAAATTCCTAGCAGTGCTATTGCTGGGTCATAGGGTAGGTCTATTTTTAATTTTCTGAGGAACCTCCACACTGCTTTCCAGAGCGGCTGCACCAATTTGCATTCCCACCAACAGTGCAAGAGGGTTCCTGTTTCTCCACATCCTCTCCAGCATCTATAGTCTCCTGATTTCTTCATTTTGGCCACTCTGACTGGCGTGAGGTGATATCTGAGTGTGGTTTTGATTTGTATTTCCCTGATAAGGAGCGACGTTGAACATCTTTTCATGTGCCTGTTGGCCATCCGGATGTCTTCTTTAGAGAAGTGTCTATTCATGTTTTCTGCCCATTTCTTCACTGGGTTATTTGTTTTTCGGGTGTGGAGTTTGATGAGCTCTTTATAGATTTTGGATACTAGCCCTTTGTCCGATGTGTCATTTGCAAATATCTTTTCCCATTCCGTTGGTTGCCTTTTAGTTTTGTTGGTTGTTTCCTTTGCTGTGCAGAAGCTTTTTATCTTCATAAGGTCCCAGTAATTCACTTTTGCTTTTAATTCCCTTGCCTTTGGGGATGTGCCGAGTAAGAGATTGCTACGGCTGAGGTCAGAGAGGTCTTTTCCTGCTTTCTCCTCTAAGGTTTTGATGGTTTCCTGTCTCACATTCAGGTCCTTTATCCATTTTGAGTTTATTTTTGTGAATGGTGTGAGAAAGTGGTCTAGTTTCAACCTTCTGCATGTTGCTGTCCAGTTCTCCCAGCACCATTTGTTAAAGAGACTGTCTTTTTTCCATTGGATGTTCTTTCCTGCTTTGTCAAAGATGAGTTGGCCATACGTTTGTGGGTCTAGTTCTGGGGTTTCTATTCTATTCCATTGGTCTATGTGTCTGTTTTTATGCCAATACCATGCTGACTTGATGATGACAGCTTTGTAGTAGAGGCTAAAGTCTGGGATTGTGATGCCTCCTGCTTTGGTCTTCTTCTTCAAAATTACTTTGGCTATTCGGGGCCTTTTGTGGTTCCATATGAATTTTAGGATTGCTTGTTCTAGTTTCGAGAAGAATGCTGGTGCAATTTTGATTGGGATTGCATTGAATGTGTAGATAGCTTTGGGTAGTATTGACATTTTGACAATATTTATTCTTCCAATCCATGAGCAGGGAATGTCTTTCCATTTCTTTATATCTTCTTCAATTACCTGCATAAGCTTTCTATAGTTTTCAGCATACAGATCTTTTACATCTTTGGTTAGATTTATTCCTAGGTATTTTATGCTTCTTGGTGCAATTGTGAATGGGATCAGTTTCTTCATTTGTCTTTCTGTTGCTTCATTGTTAGTGTATAAGAATGCAACTGATTTCTGCACATTGATTTTGTATCCTGCAACTTTGCTGAATTCATGTATCAGTTCTAGCAGACTTTTGGTGGAGTCTATCGGATTTTCCATGTATAATATCATGTCATCTGCAAAAAGCGAAAGCTTGACTTCGTCTTTGCCAATTTTGATGCCTTTGATTTCCTTTTGTTGTCTGATTGCTGATGCTAGATCTTCCAGCACTATATTAAACAACAGCGGTGACAGTGGGCATCCCTGTCGTGTTCCTGATCTCAGGGAAAAAGCTCTCAGTTTTTCCCCGTTGAGGATGATGTTAGCTGTGGGCTTTTCATAAATGGCCTTTATGATCTTTAAGTATGTTCCTTCTATCCCGACTTTCTCAAGGGTTTTTATTAAGAAAGGGTGCTGGATTTTGTCAAAGGCCTTTTCTGCATCGATTGACAGGATCATATGGTTCTTCTCTTTTTTTTTGTTAATGTGATGTATCACGTTGATCGATTTGCGAATGTTGAACCAGCCCTGCATCCCAGGAATGAATCCCACTTGATCATGGTGAATAATTCTTTTTATATGCTGTTGAATTCGATTTGCTAGTATCTTATTAAGAATTTTTGCATCCATATTCATCAGGGATATTGGCCTGTAGTTCTCTTTTTTTACTGGGTCTCTGTCTGGTTTAGGAATCAAAGTAATACTGGCTTCATAGAATGAGTCTGGAAGTTTTCCTTCCCTTTCTATTTCTTGGAATAGCTTGAGAAGGATAGGTATTATCTCTGCTTTAAATGTCTGGTAGAACTCCCCTGGGAAGCCATCTGGTCCTGGACTCTTATTTGTTGGGAGATTTTTGATAACCGATTCAATTTCTTCGCTGGTTATGGGTCTGTTCAAGCTTTCTATTTCCTCCTGATTGAGTTTTGGAAGAGTGTGGGTGTTTAGAAATTTGTCCATTTCTTCCAGGTTGTCCAATTTGCTGGCATATAATTTTTCATAGTATTCCCTGATAATTGTTTGTATCTCTGAGGGATTGGTTGTAATCATTCCATTTTCATTCATGATTTTATCTATTTGGGTCATCTCCCTTTTCTTTTTGAGAAGCCTGGCTAGAGGTTTGTCAATTTTGTTTATTTTTTCAAAAAACCAACTCTTGGTTTCGTTGATCTGCTCTACAGTTTTTTTAGATTCTATATTGTTTATTTCTGCTCTGATCTTTATTATTTCTCTTCTTCTGCTGGGTTTAGGCTGCCTTTGCTGTTCTGCTTCTATTTCCTTTAGGTGTGCTGTTAGATTTTGTATTTGGGATTTTTCTTGTTTCTTGAGATAGGCCTGGATTGCAATGTATTTTCCTCTCAGGACTGCCTTCGCTGCATCCCAAAGCGTTTGGATTGTTGTATTTTCATTTTCGTTTGTTTCCATGTATATTTTAATTTCTTCTCTAATTGCCTGGTTGACCCACTCATTCGTTAGTAGGGTGTTCTTTAACCTCCATGCTTTTGGAGGTTTTCCAGACTTTTTCCTGTGGTTGATTTCAAGCTTCATAGCATTGTGGTCTGAAAGTATGCATGGTATAATTTCAATTCTTGTAAACTTATGAAGGGCTGTTTTGTGACCCAGTATATGATCTATCTTGGAGAATGTTCCATGTGCACTCGAGAAGAAAGTATATTCTGTTGCTTTGGGATGCAGAGTTCTAAATATATCTGTCAAGTCCATCTGATCCAATGTATCATTCAGGGCCCTTGTTTCTTTATTGACTGTGTGTCTAGATGATCTATCCATTTCTGTAAGTGGGGTGTTAAAGTCCCCTGCAATGACCACATTCTTATCAATAAGGTTGCTTATGTTTATGAGTAATTGTTTTATATATCTGGGGGCTCGGGTATTTGGCGCATAGACATTTATAATAGTTAGCTCTTCCTGGTGGATAGACCCTGTGATTATTATATAATGCCCTTCTTCATCTCTTGTTACAGCCTTTAATTTAAAGTCTAGTTTGTCTGATATAAGTATGGCTACTCCAGCTTTCTTTTGGCTTCCAGGAGCATGATAAATAGTTCTCCATCCCCTCACTCTCAATCTAAAGGTGTCCTCAGATCTAAAGTGAGTCTCTTGTAGACAGCAAATAGATGGGTCTTGTTTTTTTATCCATTCTGATACCCTATGTCTTTTAGTTGGCGCATTTAATCCATTTACATTCAGTGTTATTATAGAAAGATATGGGTTTAGAGTCATTGTGATGTCTGTATGTTTTATGCTTGTAGTGATGTCTCTGGTACTTTGTCTCACAGGATCCCCCTTAGGATCTCTTGTAGGGCTGGTTTCGTGGTGACAAATTCCTTCAGTTTTTGTTTGTTTGGGAAGACCTTTATCTCTCCTTCTATTCTAAATGACAGACTTGCTGGATAAAGGATTCTCGGCTGCATATTTTTTCTGTTTAGCACACTGTAGGTATCGTGCCAAGCCTTTCTGGCCTGCCAAGTTTCAAAGGAGAGATCAGTCACGAGTCTTATAGGTCTCCCTTTATAAGTGAGGGCACGTTTATCCCTTGCTGCTTTCAGAATTTTCTCTTTATCCTTGTATTTTGCCAGTTTCACTATGATATGTCGTGCAGAAGATCGATTCAAGTTACGTCTGAAGGGAGTTCTCTGTGCCTCTTGGATTTCAATGCCTTTTTCCTTCCCCAGTTCAGGGAAGTTCTCAGCTATAATTTGTTCAAGTACCCCTTCAGCACCTTTCCCTCTCTCTTCCTCCTCTGGGATACCAATTATGCGTATATTATTTTTTTTTAGTGTATCACTTAGTTCTCTAATTTTCCCCTCATACTCCTGGATTTTTTTATCTCTCTTTCTTTCAGCTTCCTCTTTCTCCATAACTTTATCTTCTAGTTCACCTATTCTCTCCTCTGCCTCTTCAAGCCGAGCCATCGTGGATTCCATTTTGTTTTGCATTTCGTTTAAAGCGTTTTTCAACTCCTCGTGACTGTTCCTTAGTCCCTCGATCTTTGTGGCAAGAGATTCTCTGCTGTCCTGTATACTGTTTTCAAGCCCAGCGATTAATTTTATGACTATTATTCTAAATTCACTTTCTGTTATATTATTTAAATCCTTTTTGATCAGTTCATTAGCTGTTGTTATTTCCTGGAGATTCTTCTGAGGGGAATTCTTCCGTTTGGTCATTTTGGAGAGTCCCTTGCGTGGTGAGGACCTGCAGTGCACTTCCCCTGTGCTGTGGTGTATAACTGGAGTTGGTGGGCGGGGCCGCAGTCCGACCTGATGTCTGCCCCCAGCCCACTGCTGGGGCCACA
This sequence comes from Panthera uncia, assembly GCF_023721935.1. NCBI lineage: Eukaryota > Metazoa > Chordata > Mammalia > Carnivora > Felidae > Panthera > Panthera uncia. Next base: position 82,142,745 of record NC_064810.1, read on the forward strand.
GTCAGAGTGGTGTGTGCCTTCTCTTCCCCTCTCCTAGGGGCGGGATTCACTGTGGGGTGGCGTGTCCCGTCTGGGCTACTCGCACACTGCCAGGCTTGTGTTGCTGGGGATCTGGCGTATTAGCTGGGGTGGGTAGGCAAGGTGCACGGGGGCTGGAGGGGCAGGCTTAGCTGGCTTCTCCTTAGGTGATCCACTCCAGGAGGAGCCCTGTGGCAGCGGGAGGGAGTCAGATCCGCTGCCGGAGGTTTGGCTCCGCAGAAGCACAGAGTTGGGTGTTTGTGCGGAGCGAGCAAGTTCCCTGGCAGGAACTGGTTCCCTTTGGGATTTTGGCTGGGGGATGGGCGGGGGAGATGGCGCTGGCGCCTTTGTTCCCCGCCAAGCTGAGCTCTGCCGTCCGGGGGCTCAGCAGCTCTCCCTCCCTTTGTCCTCCAGCCTTCCCGCTTTCCGAGCAGAGCTGTTAACTTATGACCTCCCAAACGCTAAGTCGCGCTTGCTGTTGGAACACAGTCTGTCAGGCCCCTCCGCTTTTGCCAGCCAGACTCGGGGGCTCTGCTTGGCTGGCGAGCCGCCCCTCCGCCCCGGCTCCCTCCAGCCAGTCCGTGGAGCGCGCACCGCCTCGCCGCCCTTCCTACCCTCTTCCGTGGGCCTCTAGTCTGCGCTTGACTCCGGAGACTCCCTTCTGCTAATCCTCTGGCGGTTTTCTGGGTTCTTTAGGCAGGTGTAGGTGGAATCTAAGTGATCGGCAGGACGCGTTGTGAGCCCCGCGTCCTCCTACGCCGCCATCTTCCCCTCAACATTTCATTTTTTAAAAATAGAAAGGACATATCAAAGATCTTGCCAAACGAAAGAAGATCCAAATTCTTCACCTTCATTTGTTGTCTGCCTTCTTAACGCTTTTTTTCTCTGCTTTGTCTTTATTTTCTTTGATTCTAGTCTATACTTGTACATTTGTTAATTTGGGCCACAGTAGGGAGGGGATGCAGGCTAAGCATCAAAAATGATCAGGAATGGCAAGCAGAACAGGTAGATCTACGCCAGATTATCACACACTTTTCCTTTTAAGCAAAGCTTTACCAAGAACATCATAAACCAGGAGGTTCCTGACCGGACGGGGAAGAAAAAGTCTATCAAATATGGCTTGGAATGTTACTTGTGCTTTTCTATTACATTGTTTAAATGGGAGAATCTAGGTTTTCATTCCAGAGACAAGGGGGAGGAATGGGCTTCTGGATGTTTTCAACTGCTTTTCCTAACAGGTAGTTTTGTTTTTCTGTATTTGCCAGAGGTGCCATTCATTGTTTTGAACAGGAAGTGTATGAAGGTTGGCAACAGCTGTATAACCACTGTTTACCTAGGGCATGTACTGGCTTTCCCTGGAAGGATTTTAGCTGTCTCCACTTTCTCAGAAGTGAGGGTGGGGAGGGCAGAGGTTCAAGAGAGCTTCAAGAGCCCCTGACGACGTTTACAGTGTCAGGACATTCCTGTTTCCTTCTTATAACAGTTGATGTTGATGAAAATCTGGGATGGGAGGACCTGGTGTTTCCCAAAGTAACTGTTTTACCAGCGAGGGCTTGCCTTTGGAGAGATGCTCTCTCTCTCCATCTCCAGCCGGTCCCTCCAGCAGGCATCAACAAGTACCCCGTTCCTGACTCCCGTACTTGAAAGGTTCTATACTGCAGAGCACAAGCTGCTTATTCACCATGCTCCTCACCATCCTGTAGAATGACTAAAGGAACGTTCCTCTTCTAGTGTGTGGACATTTCCCCCACAGCACACGGGAAAGAAGCGGAATTAAAATCAAGGAGAGGGGGATAAGGCGGTTCACTTAAGTTCAATTTTCCTTTCTACCATCTTCGGTGAGTTCTTTAGAGTGGCTGCTGCTTTAGAGTCCTGTTGTGTACCCCCTCACACACACCCGCCAATTATCTTTTAATTTACCGTGAACTAACATTCTAGTAAGCAAAAAGAGCAAAGCTGTCCTTTGAAAGACTGCTAAATAAAGCCCGGATGCGTTCCGGCCTCTCAGTTCTGCCCACTTTCTGCGTGAGTTCCGGGGAGGGTCTCGGATTGAGAATGCGGCCAGCTACCTGTTGGAAAGAGGCTCTTTCTCCGCCCCTGGATCCCTCTGGAGCTGCCTCCGAGTCTGCCTATTGCGGCTGCAGGTCCAGGGGCCCGAGGCTTCCTTGCAGAGCGCTGCTTGTCGCTTTCTGGCGTCCGGGCAGGAGGCTGCTATGCGCACCCCGGGAAGCCCTGCCGGGGCGGGGGGTGGGGGGGCGGGACGGGGCTGGCAGGCGCTTGACCCTTGCCTTTAGTGAGTGTACCTGCTGCTTGCCTGTCCGGCGAGTTTCAACTCCATTTTCTCTTCTGCTGAGGATAGGGCATCCTGAATTCGCCCCTCCCTCTGCAACCCACCTAGAGATAATAGAAACCTTCACTAATGCCCACCTGGAAATAACCATCCATTGTTCATATTGATGTATTTCCCTCTCATGAGTATTGTTTTGCTAACTGGAAGCATACAGAGTACACAATTTGAAATCCTTTGTTACCTGTGCATCATAAGCATTTCTCTATGCTATTAAATTTGCAAAGTGTCATTATTATGGCTGCTATCATGAATATGCTATCAACATTATATAATAATTTACTTAATTATGTTTAGAATTGTTATTGTTTTTAGGTTTTCCACAAATATGTGATTAAAGAATTACATAAACAGACAAGACATTGATTAACAAATGTGTAGAAATGTCTGCCCAATTTTGGTTTTGCCCCATACAGTAAATTGGTTAAAATGGTTATAATTTATTCTGCAGTACTGATTCTTAATTTTTAAGAAAAAAAATGGAAACAAAAGATATATGTAGATGATTTAAAATTTGAATACTTAAACAAGTATTTAAATTAAATTCTGTTAAATTTTTAAATTTGTTTTAAGTATTACAGAAATACATAAAATGAAAAAGTAGAGTTAAAATAGTGACTAAATTTTCCCCACAGAATTTTCCTTCCTCATTATCTAGTAGATGGGTGGAAGGGGAAAGGGTGTTTAAAAATCACCAGTAGCAGTGGAAATATAAGCTAATGCAATACACTTTGAAAACTGGTGAACAAAAAAGAAACAAGATTCAGAGGAAGAGTTGAGAGCTCAGCAGGACACCTGCTTCCCTAGCACACACACCAAGAAGCCATATGAGAGAAAAAAAAAATCCTGTGAACACATACTACCATTCCTAAAACTGGAGAGAAAAAGCTTGGTCATTTTATCTCTTCTCATCTAGGAGTAGTGAAAATGGCTACTGGGAAAAGGAAGCAGGGTAAACACAGAGACTTATAGAAGTGAACTGGGGAACCAACCCCAAATCCCAGGGTACCCCCAGACTATAGCTAATTCCCAAGGTACAGAAAAGAAGAAAGAATCCAAATAGGTAGTTCAATGGGAAACATTAACTGATCTCACAATGGGAAGAAATATCCTAGTTTACCCAGATGATATTAAAGGAAATTCAATGTCATGGATGAAATGCCCAAGCATAAGCAAGATGAAACAAGGTGCATGACCACTATGCAAAATTATTGCAGCAAAAGAATGTAAGAATAAGATTAGATTAAAATATGGCTACAGAGTTTTAGTTTGGCAAGATGAAAAATGTTCTGGAAATGGATAGTGGTGATGGTTGCACAAACTGTGAATTTACTTAATGTCACTGAAGTGTACACTTGAAAACAGTTAAGGGACACCTGGGTGGCTCAGTCAGTTAAGCGTCCCACTTTGGCTCAGGTCATGATCTCACAGTTCGTGGGTTCAAGCTCCTCATTAGGCTCTGTGCTGACAATTCAGAGCCTGTAGTCTGCTTTGGATAATGCATCTCCCTATCGCTCTGCCTCCCCCCCCCCCCCCCCCCCCCCCCCCCCCCCCCCCGCCAAAGTAAATAAAACATTAAAAAAACAGTTAATTTTATGTTATGTATATTTTACCACAATTAAAGGAGGGAGAGTTAGAAAGGAATATAGTTGATAAAATACAAAGAAAACGTAACTCAAGAAACAGAAATCCCTGACAATTGATTTTGCTGAGAATCACTTAATAAGAGTGTGAATTCCATATAACCAGAACTCAGGGGTGAAATGTTATAATGAAAGAGTGAGGTGAATGGGAGAGTTCATTCCTATGAGTGAACAAATTGAGTATCAAAGCAATGCACAGTAACAAATAGTAAGAGGCAAAATAGAGCTGAAAAATGAGTTATCTTCAAGAGAAAAGAACTGAAATAAGCATTTAATGCAGATAAAAAATAAGATCATACCATGATAGGGCAGCTGCTAGGTATGGGAGATATTCAGATTGTCTAAAATAAGGATAATTGGTGCCTCTGAAGTAGAGAGTTCAAAAATAGGAAGAAGATAAATTTGATGGTTTTAGAGATTTTGCTTAAGATAAATGTTTGAAGTTGCAGATTGCAAGAGCACAGTGTATCCCAGGAAAAAATAGACACAGAAAGCTTAACATTGGGCACCTGGGTGGCTCAGTCGGTTGAGTGTCCAACTCTTGATGTCTGCTCAGGTCATGGTCTCACAGTTGGGATTGAGTCCTGCATAGGGCTCTGTGCTGACAGTGAGGAGCCTGCTTGGGATTCTCTCTCTCCCTCTCTCAGCTCCTTCCCCACTTGTGTGTGCATGCATGTAGAACACACAAGCGCTGCACTCTCTCTGTCTCTCAAAATAAATATTTTCTTAAAAGAAAGCTTAACATTAAGATACAGCCAAACTAAGCTATAGAACTTTAAAGATAAAGAATTCTTTAGACATACAAATTCTCCCTCTCCATTAAAAAACCAAATCACCTATAACATTTAAAGCCAGCAAACAACACCTACAAAATCCTAAGGGAAAGAAAGTGTGACTCCGAAATATCATTTACTAAGATAATAGGCAGGTATCCTCAAACATGAAATAATTCAAGAGATATAACACCAAGGAGATTTTCTTAAAGATAGTGTTTGACAACGAAATTTGGTAAGATCAGAGAGAAGCCACATTATAAACAAGAACATAAGCAAATATCTCTCTGGAATAGAGAAGCCACAGTTTTTTTTAAAAAAACATTTTATCGGGGCGCCTGGGTGGCTTGGTCGGTTAAGCGTCCAACTTCAGCTCAGGTCATGATCTCACGGTCCGTGAGTTCAAGCCCCGCTTCGGGCTCTGTGCTGACAGCTCAGAGCCTGGAGCCTGTTTCAGATTCTGTGTCTCCCTCTCTCTCTGCCCCTCCCCTGTTCATGCTCTGTCTCTCTCTGTCTCAAAAATAAATAAACGTTAAAAAAATTTTTTTTTAAAAAAACACAAAAAACACAAAAAAACATTTTATCTATTTAAATAGATAAATGGAAAAAGCATTAAACAACTATGGGTCTGAAAATTTATCATACAGATACATCTTGTATATGAAAACCATGTACATGGTTTTTCATTACAACATTATTTGTAATAGTAAAATTTTGAAACAAGCGAAGTGTCCATCAGTCTGGAACAGATACATCCCACAACAGAATATAGTTATAAGCAAGAATGAGAACATACATTTTTATGTATGTATAGGAAAGTTACCCAAAATATATTGTTAAATGAAAAAACATAATGCATAATAGTGAAAAAAGGAGGAAATAAAATATATTTTCATTTTTGCTTATACCTGAAACATTGGAAATGTATATAGAAAACCAGTGGTTAAGACAGGGGTAACAAAAACGATGAGACAAAGGTGAAAGTGGAACTTCTCAACGTACAGCATTTTGTATTATTTTGACTTTGAATCAGGAATGTGTGTTATATATTTGAAACATATTTTTTTAAACTATTGGAATGATAGTTATCAAATAGAATTGAAATGTTATAAACCAGAACAATGATTTAAAAAATAATATATCTATTCAGGGGCACCTGGGTGGCTCAGTCAGTTAAGCATCTGACTTTGGCTCAGGTCATGATCTCATGGTTGGGGGTGGGGTGCGGGGTCCTGAGATGGAGCCCCTTGTTGGGCTCTGTGCTGACAGCTGGGAACCTGGAGCCTGCTTCCCTCGCTTTCTGCCCCTCCCCCACTTGTGCTCTGTCTTTCTCTCTCTCTCTCTCTCAAAAATAAACATTAAAAATTTTGTAAAAAAATAATACATTTATTCAAAATTTGAGTTGGGAATAAGAGAGAGAGAAGGGAATCTGTTAGCGCTAATCTTTCAAAACATTATCAATAGATAATGTCTACATTGGAAACACAGAGTTTAGAAAATGCATACTGTCTCTCACTTATTTCATAACCTCTTAATGCACTTCATAACCCTTTAGGGTGTATTTATAGTCTCTTTTTTGAACCTTAAAGAGATCTTTTATGAAACAATACTTCCTGTGACAAAGTTACATTTATTTGAAGTTCGGTAGCTTTCCCAGTTTTGTTTTAGCTTTTTTCTTCTGTGAAATCAATTAAATTAAAATAAGCAATTTTGGTAAAATAGCATTTGTATGATCCTATTTTAATAAAAGTATGTGTATATATTTTTCTACCCATGTCCTTATAGTTGTAAAGAAAGATGCCTGAAATTATATTTGTCCATGTTTTCGCAAGGATAATTTCTGGGTGGGTGGTTTTCAGGTGATTGGTTTTGTAAGGGTTCCGGGGGAGGCTGGCCCAAAACGTACCACAATGGCATACTGATTATTTTGAGTCGAAGCTACTTGGGAAACGGCCAGTGCAAGGACATTCAGACCCTCCTCGGTCACCCTGAAAGCAGGAAATCTCCCATATGAAAGGTACCCTCCCTGTAAAACACACAGTAAAAACACATCCTGTCACCAGAGAGAGGAACATTAAAGCGAAGAAAGCTATAGAAACAAACCTGTTACTTTTTATTGATCTGCTATCTCAGCCCAAATTCCACTTAGAATTCCTTACTAATTGAAGCTCCCAAACATCTGTTCTCTTTATCCTGTCAAATCCTCACAAATGCAGTATCTCTTTGTTTAAAATGCATAGAAACTGCCTGCATTGGTCATTTCTTTGGGTATCAATTTCATTACTGATGAATTACTGTGCACATATAATAAAACTTAGGGTTTTTTTCCTCCTTTTAATCTGTAATTCTTAAACCAGCTGGAAGAATCTTGGAGGAAAGAAGAAATTTCTTCCTCTCCTACAGTTTTTATTTTTTTATTTGTGCTTTTCTAAATCATCTTAATTATTTGTAAAGAGAAAAATATCATTTTTTGAAAATTGAATGATGTTTTGTCAGGCATACACATGAGCACACACACACACTCATCTATATACAGAGGAAGCAATTGCCTTCCTAGGTTTGCAGTGATTCATTGAAATGGAAGAATTGTGGTGATCAGATCATTGTTTTCTTTGTGTACTTTTCTGCATTTTATTATTATTATTATTATTGTTGTTTTATTTTAGAGAGAGCATGTGCATGCACATGTGAACAGGGGAGGGGCAGAGGGCGAGGGAATCTCAAACAGGCTCCACACTCAGCACCGAGTCTGCTGGGGGGGCTCAAGGAGGCTCCACACTCAGCACGGAGTCTGATGGGGGGCTCAATCTCATGACTCTGGGATCATGACCTGAGCAGAAATCAAGAGTCAGTCGCTCAACCGACTGAGCCACCCGGGTGCCCCACTTTTCTGCATTTTAACAACATTTAAGCTATGTGATATTAAATAGTGTTAAATTATATGGAAAGTGAAGGCTGCTGTCTACTCCCATCCCAGCCCTTCCCCAGCATCTTGTCTATCTTTTCACTTCCGGCATACCTGTAGTTTTTTGGGGGTTCATGCAATGCTCCATGATTCTAGGGAACTTCTCTGTCAGCACACTGAGATCCACCACATTCTTTTTAGTGGCCACAATATCTTCTATTGTATGGATATACCATTTAACATTTTTGATGGATATCTGGATTGCCCATTTTGCTCTCATAAAATGAGATTATTGTATGGGGTGCCTGGGTGGCTCAGTCAGTTGGGCGGCCGACTTCAGCTCAGGTCATGATCTCGCAGTCCGTGAGTTTGAGCCCCCCGTCAGGCTCTGTGCTGACAGCTCAGAGCCTGGAGCCTGTTTTGGATTCTGTGTCTTCCTCTCTCTGACCCTCCCCCGTTCATGCTCTGTCTCTCTCTGTCTCAAAAATAAATAAACGTTAAAAAAAATTTTTTTTAAATGAGATTATTGTAACATACCTTTGTGTACTTACATAAATAGATCTTTATAATACCCTATGGTGGAATTATTTTAGCATATGTGTTTCACATTTTGGTCAATAGGTAGGTGCTTTGCATTTTGTTTTAACATTTTTGTATCTTTTCCCAAATCATTCTAATCAAATTAACTTCTTATTTTGTCAACATTCTTTTTTACCTAAGAAATACATATTTACTAATATACTAAATAACAAAATTGTGTACTCCAAAAGGGCTTATCATGAAAAGTAACATTTCCCTGCCCTTCCTCTAAGAGACAAAGTACTTTTAACTAATTTTAATAATTTCTTATGGTAACTATCTCAATAATTCTTTTTTTAATTTTTTTAAAGTTTATGTATTATTGAGAAACAGAAAGAGAGCATGAACATGGGAGGGACAGAGAGAAGGAAGACACAGAATCTGAATCAGGCTCTAGGCTCTGAGCTGTCAGCAGAGAGCGCGAAGCAGGGCTTGAACTCACAAATGGCGAGATTTTGACCTGAGCCGAAATTGGACGCTTCATCGACTGAGCCACCTAGACATCCCTCAATAATTCTTTTAAAAAATGTTAAAAAGCTTTTCTATTTCTCAATTTATTAGCTTTAAACTTCTTATTATGGCAGATAAGGATTTCATACTCTTAACATCCCTTCTATTGTTATATCACTGTTTTTTGTTAAATCAATAAGGTATGTATTATCATCGTTATGTAAATATTGTCCACTGCCAAATGAAATAGTATAGGACAAGCACACTGCGTGTCTTGTACAGATTTGTTGAGTCTCTATCGTTCTCTCTCCCTTGTCCCTCCTGATCCTTTTTTGTCTGACCTCAGGTGAGAATTGATCCTTGGTTTGTTTTGATATTGGTTCATGCGACAATCTCATGAATATATTCTCATATCTATTCTTTTTATTTTTCATGATCTTATGAGATATTTATTCAAATATTTGAAATTTTCATTACAATTTTTCTTTGCATTTGTCTTAAACTAAGATGATATGACGTTTTACCTTACAAACCCTTGCCCTCACCTTGTTCTTCTTCATCCCGTTCTCCCCTTAGCCATCTACAGGCCATTACTTTTATTGGTTTATCATGCATTTATCCTTCCAGGTCTTCTTTAAGTAAATGCAAGAAATATATCTTCATTTCCTCTTTACTTACATAAAACATTGTAGTACTATATGCATTTTTCTCTGCGTTACTTTTTTCCCCTTAACATATGCTGGAGATTTTTCTTCTTTACTTTTTTTTTTTATTTGAGTACAGCTGACACACGGTGTTACATTAGTTTCAGGTGGACAAAGTAGTGATTCAACTTCCCTATAGGTTATTATGTTCACCACAAGTGTAGCTACACCTGTCACCATGCACCGCTATTATAATATCATTGACTATATTCCCTATGCTGTACCTTTCATCCCTGTGACTTATTCGTTCCATAACTGGAAGCCTGTGTCTCCTACTCCTCTTCACTCATTTTACCCATTCCCCTATTCCCCTTTCCTCCCCATCAGTTTTTTTTTAATGTATTTATAGACCTGATTCTGCTTTTTGTTTGTTTATTCTTGTGTTTTCGTTTTTTAGATTCCACATATGTGTGGAAATGATATGGTATTTGTCTTCCTCAATCTGACTTATTTCACTGAGCATAATACCCTATAGGTCCATCCAGGTTGTTTCAAATGCAAGATCTCATTCTTTTTATGGCTGCATTATATTCGATTGTGCGTATATGTGTGTATATACATACATATATCACATCTTCTTTAACCATTCATCTATTGCCTTTTCTCTATCCTTGAATAAGATATAGTTCTCTATACTTACTTGTATTCAATCAAGTTCCCTTTTATCCTCATGGCTCTCCATCTTTCTCCAGTTGAGACTGACTACATTTTAAACAAACAGAATAAATACTCTCTAATTAAATAAAGAAAAAATTTTTTATTTTCAAAGTTTATTCATTTATTTTGAGACAGAATGTGCGTGTGCGCACAAGCGGGGTGGGGGGGTGGGCGGGCGCAGAGAGAGAGAAATGGAGAGAGAGAAACCTAAGCAGGCCCTGCGCTGACAGCTTGAACCCACGAACCATGAGATCATGACCCAAGGGCTTGAACCCATGAACCACGAGATCATGACCTGAGCTGAAACCAAGGGTCGGATGCCTAACCAACTGAGCCACCCAGATGCCTCTAAAGAAAAAAGTTTTGACAAATTTACAAATGTTCATTTTTAAGCTCTCATAAATAATTAGAACTTTAAGTGTAGCAAAAAAATATTTTACAAAGTAGATAAACATCACATGTTTTCAAGAGATCAGGTATAATCTAACAACAATCTCTTGTATGTAAGCACATTCTACTTTTCAGAGAACACACCTGGAAGAAAACATGTCTAACGATTATTAAGTATCTATTAATTGCTGGGGGTGCCTAGGTAGCTCAGTTGGTTAGGAGTCAGACTCTTGATCTCAGCTCAATTCCTGATCTCAGGATCCTGAGTTCGAGCCCTGCATTAGACTCCATGTTGGGCATGGAGCCTTAAAAAACAAAAAAAAAACAAAAAACAAAAAAAAAAACTATTATTTGCTGCAAAGATAAGGGTATCTTGTTTAATCCCCCAAGAATCTTATACATTATTTGCTTATTTTATAAATGAGGAAATTGCAAGGTTCAATAACTCATCCAAGTTCACACAGTTAGTGGTGAAATTAAAAGTCAAGCTTGGTGGCATATCAATTATACTTCAATTTAAAAAAAAAAGTCAAGCTTGGATTGGACTCAAAAGTTCATATTCTTCCCACTCTAGTCTGCTTTCTCGACTGTCCTCACCAAACCTTACCTGCTATATTGTATTTTTTTCTTTCTCCCTCTCTTAGTTGACGAATGTTCATCTGACTACACAATTGTGCTTCCTGTGATTGGGGCCATTGTGCTTGGTCTCTGCGCTGTGGGTTTGATTGTCTATGGAATCCGCCTAAGACGTGAATCATCTGGATACCAGAGAATCTAATTGGTTCCCAGAGGAAAAGAAAATAATGGAGTTTAGAGAATTCTTTCATCATTTCCAGAATGTTGGGGACTTCCCTTAGAGTGAGTCCTTCTGACAATATAAACCACTATCTTTCACAAAAACTAAGTCATTTCTGATTTAAGTTCAAGCAACAAATCAATTTCTACATATTTTTTGTTTATTTTATGAAAGATATAGTGATCTGCTTGAGTATTTTCCAGTTTCCTTCAAAATATTTTAACCATTCAAATCAACATTTGAGATATGTTATAATGCATGTAAAGTGGTATATGCTCCCAAATTATAAACTAAAATGTTAATTGTAACTAATGCTACCTGTGCACATTGGAATTTTATTTTATCCTTCATCTTTCCCAATAAAAAAAAAATGCCTCTTCTTTGTCTATAAAATGGACTTCCAGAACTTTTCTTATCCATGTTTTATATGATATACATGTCTGATGATCTGCTTACCTCCTTTCCACTTTAATTTGTTTTTAATCATCAAAAATCCCACTATATCACAGTTTGTCTAGGTTTGATGTGACGCCAACAAGAGGAACAAATTAGCTTATACTTTTAATCTTGATGACTCCTCCTGCAGAATCACTAAAGGCTAAGAATTAGGTGGCTACAGACAACAGAATTAAATAATAAGCAAGAAACATAATCCTTAATAGTTGAACACATATATGCCAGACACTTGGCTAAGTTTAGATACATTCCATTTAATCCTCCCAACTTATAGATGAGTAAACTCAGACTTAAGGAAATTGATCACCTCCATGTCACCCAGCTAACAAATGGCAGAGCCAAAATTTGACTGCCAGTTGGTCTGGTGCCAACGTCTATGGACTTCACTACATCAACTTGGCTACAAGAACAATGACACTGAATTCTGCCTGAAGCCTCACACCAGCAAGTGCTCCTTTTTTCACAGAGAAAAGGAATTTCTCCAGAATCATAAGAGATAAGGGGACATGAAAGGACTTGATAGATAATGAAATAGGAGATCTTTAATAAAGTTCTCTGCCTCCTTGAAGGACACTAAGGGGCTCTGCAAAACATCAGTTTCTCATTTTTATGGGACTGTGCAGCTGTGGATCTAAAGATAAAGGAATGGAGTAAACATCTCAACTCATTTTTTATTTCTTTGAAAACAGAAATCTAACCTCCAGCCAACTTTTCTTTGTTGAAGGTAGATCCCCCCCTTGTGGTAACTTGCTTCTTCTGCTCTGTTAGAACCACATTTTCTATTCTAGGACACTTTATTCTGTAGAGCAGCCTGCCAAGAATTGTATTCACTGCTTGTTCTTACAACTAAACAAACGAACTAAGTATACTAACAGAAAAGACCACATACCCCTAGAATTCTTTAGGAAAGGAATAATTTGGGTCACCCCAGAGTACATAATGACTTTCCTGATTTGTTCTCTTATGAGTCAGTAGGCTTGGCAAGGTCCTCAGTTTAGTCTTAATGGAATATGAGTTGAATTAGAAGTTTTTGTAATAAAAACTTATTTTGGAGGTTAATTTATGTCTTTCATTTCTGATAACTCAATTTTCATGCTATAAAAACTTTTTACTATGGTAGTGGAGAGTTTTGCTTGAATCAGTAAGTTAAATCATCTTTCTATAATTTGTTTTGTTTTATTCTCTACTACCACTTTATTACCAGGTAGGAAGACCTATTTGAAAGAATCTGAATTTTTAAAAAAATTTTTTTTTCAACGTTTTTTATTTTTATTTTTGGGACAGAGAGAGACAGAGCATGAACGGGGGAGGGGCAGAGAGAGAGGGAGACACAGAATCGGAAACAGGCTCCAGGCTCCGAGCCATCAGCCCAGAGCCTGACGCGGGGCTCGAACTCACGGACCGCGAGATCGTGACCTGGCTGAAGTCGGACGCCCAACCGACTGCGCCACCCAGGCGCCCCTGAAAGAATCTGAATTTTTGAGAAGTGAACCATATTAAAGTTATAAGTTAAATCTCTCAACTCTTAGACCAGACTAACAGACTGGATTACTGGTTTACTTAAGTGCTGCCACGAATTCATCCATCAATTTATTCACTCATTCAACCAACACTGAATAAGGACTTTCTAAATACCATACACTCTGTTGTGGATTGAGATAAATAAGAAGTCCTGTATTAGGTGTATTAGTCCTGTATATCTACTTAACAAGTTAACTCAAAACTTAGCACCTTAAAACAACAAACATTTATTTTCTCACAGTTTCTGAGGGTCAGAAATCTGACAGCAGCTTACCTGGGTGGTTCTGGCTCAGGGTCTCTTACCAGGTGGCATTTAAACTGCTGACCAGAGCTACAGTCATCTGAAAGTTCAACTGGGGCTGAAGGATCTGCTTCCAAGTTCACACCATGTGGCATATCTATAAGAATGCTCACATCATGACAGCTGACTTTCCCCAGGTGAGTGATTCAAGAGAGAGACACTGACCACCTATTCCCAAAAGTTACATACCATCACCTGTGCTGTATTCTATTGGTCACACCAACCATCTCTGGTACAATGTGGGAGTAAAGACCAGGAGAGGTGGAAATCAATGGTGACCATCTTGGATGCTGGCTATTCCAGGTCCATTTTCAAGGTTCAATTACTGGTACTTTCTGGGGGGGAATTCAGGTAAATAAATTCCAGTATTTACACTAATAATAATGGCTTAATAGGAAACTATACAAAGGGTAATGAGGGCATGGCCCTTTCCAGCCCGCTACCAACTCTATCCCAGGTGTAGCACCTCCCCAGGAGAGAAGCCTCTCGGGCTCCGGTGCTAACAGTGTACGGACCAGCCGCTGCTCAGGCAGATTTGCCTTTTCACAAAGGCTGGTAGTTGGCCCATTGCTCTACGACATTAACTGATAGCTTTGCCTCAGGGATGTGTTAACTCTCCGTCATAATATAATCCAAAGAGATCTGGACCACACAGATATCCCACAGGACATCACACTGAACCATTATTTTGATGACATTATGCTAATTAGACAAGCACAAAGCGATTATTATGTTGGAGGTCTTGGTAAGAAATATGTATTCCAGGAAGCAGGAGACAAACCCTATGAGGATTCAGGGACTGACTAGTTCATTGAAATTTTTAGGGAGCCAGGGGGTCAGGGCCATGCCATATATCCACTTCAAAATAAAATGCAGATGTTTTGCATGTTGCATCCTTTCTACAAAGAAGAAACCATAGGTTCTTAGGTTCTGGAGGCAACATTCCACAGCTAGGAAAAGTCGTCTGCTCATTTACCAGGTGACATAGAAAGTTATCAGTTTTGAGTGGGGCCAGAACAGGAGAGGGCAGTACAGCAACTAGGCCGTAATGCAATCAGCCCTACTGCTTGAGCTCTACAATCAGGCAGACCTTAGGGTGTTGGAGATATCAGTGGTGAAAAAGGGACAGTATGGAATTTTTGGCAACCTCCAGCGGGAGAATCATAACACAGGTCCTGGGTGTTCTGGAGTAAGGCCGAGGCCATGCCATTTGCTGCAGAGAAATAGATGCCCTTTAAGAGTCAGCTCTTGGCATGTTACTGGGTCCTAGAACACTTGACTTTGGGACACCAACTTACCCTATATCCAGAATAGCCCATTTTGAGCTGGATTCTGTCATATCCACTAAGCAATAAAGTCAGATGGATCTAGCAGTAATCAGTTGTAAAATGGGTAATATGACAGAGGTCAATAAACTATAGCTCATGGTTTGGACATCTGTTTTTGTAAATAAAGTTTTGTGGAGTATAGCTATCCGGGCCCTTTTGTTTACATGTTGTCTATGGCTGCTTTACAACAGCAGAGTTGAATAGTTGTGATAGAAACTGGTCCACAAAATCTACGTGGGGCTGGATCTCACAAACTGGGAGATCACAACCTGAGCCAAAACCAAAAGCTAGAGGCTTAACCACTGAGCCACCCTGGTGCCCCTCATTGTGGTTTTGATTTGTATTTCCCTCATGATTAGAAATGTTGAGCACCTTTTGACACAGGTGTTGGCTATTTGTATGTCTTCTTTGTAAAAGTGGCTATTCCAATCCTTTGATCATTTTTAAGTTGGATTATTTGGGTTTTTTTTGCTATTGAGTTGAATGAATTCTTTGTATGTTGTAGGTATTGACCTGTTGGCTTGTAACCCTCCTGGGAGCTTCCCAGGTGTAATCTAAATTTAGCCCCAATACAAGGAGGGCAAGGAGAGACCAAAGGAAGGGGCACGTCACTCCAGGTTGGTAAGGTGGCAGTTTTAATAAGCAAGGAGAACTTACATATGAAGCTTGTCTTGGGCAGCAGCAAGACAATTGGATCCCCACACCTGCCTGCTAGATCTTAAAAGTTTATAAAGAGGTCCTAATTGGATTCAGTCACATATACCCTCCAGTCGTTTTCAACACCACATCACCATCTCAAGGCTGTGTCCTTGGAGCAGCCTCTGGGAGTGGGAAAGGCAAGCAGAACCCACATTCTAAGGATAGGGGAGGGAGTGAAGAGCCTTTGAGCACCTGAGTCCAGCTCAAGGATTAATCGTCAGTCATATCTTTTTTGATGACGTTCCCCAACAAAACCTCTTATCAGATATAGGGTTTGCAATTATGTTTTCCCGTTCTTAAGTTGCCTTTTCATTTGTTGACTGTCTCCTTTGCTGTGCTGAAGCTTTTTAGCTTGATGTAGCCCCAACTTGTTTACTTTTGCTTTTGTTGCCTTTGCTTTCAGTGTCATATCGAAAAAAATCATTGCCAAGACCAATGCCAAGGAGCTTTTTCCGTATGTTTTCCTCTAGTGGTATAAGACAGAGGTCCAGTTTCATTCTTTTGCATGAGGGCATCCAGTTTTCCCAGCACCATTTACTAAGGAGACCATCCTCTCCCCATTACGTGTATCTGGCACTCTTGTCAACGACTAGTTGATCATATATATGCATGGGTTTCTTTCTGGGCTTTCTACTTTGTTTCGTTGGTCTGCTCCTATTCTTTGACAGCTTTCTATTACATTATAGTTCTCTTTTCTTATTTATTTGTGGGAGTTATTTATATATTAAGAAAAGTAGCCCTTCATCTGTGATAAGAGTTATAAAATTATTCCCAATTTACTGTTTGTTTTTTCCTAAGTATGTTTTGCTCTGCATATCTTCAAAAAATTATATAGTTGAATTTATTAATTCTTTTTCTGTTATAGTTTGAGTATTGTGTTACACTTAGAAAAAACCTTCCTCTTTTAAAGTCTCCCATGGTGTCTTCTAGTTCTTTCATGCTTCCATCTTTTTACACTTAATCTCTTATTCACTTGGAACTTATTTTGATTTTAGGTGTTAAGAAGTGATTAGGGGTTCAACTTTTTTTTCTCAGAGAACTAGCCTCTTGTCCAAATATCACTTCTTTAATTATTAAGTCTTAAAATCTAAAATGTATGTTCCATTTTATTTATTTTTTATTTTTTTAAAACCTCCTATAAACCAGCTGTTTTTTTTTTTTTTAACGTTTATTTATTTGTGAGACAGAGAGAGACAGAGCATGAACGGGGGAGGGTCAGAGAGAGGGAGACACAGAACCTGAAACAGGCTCCAGGCTCTGAGCTGTCAGCACAGAGCCTGACGCGGGGCTCGAACTCACGGACCGCGAGATCGTGACCTGAGCCGAAGTCAGCCGCTTAACCGACTGAGCCACCCAGGCGCCCCTGTATGTTCCATTTTAGCAAGGACCTGTTAAGCATCTATGAACACAGGCTTTTTTTCTTTTAAACTATTAGTAAGATTAATTAATTATATTAATATTGAATCATTCTTATATTTCTGGAATAAACCTAAGTCATGGTATATTATATTATTTTCACATGCTACCAGATACTTTAATTAATAAAACATTTGGCAGTTTTTGCATTGATATTCATAAGTGAAATTGGACTATATTATGTGTGCATGCTATCTTTGGTAATTTTGGTACCAATGACATGTTCTCTTCATAGAAAGAATGAAAGACTTTCTTTGTGTGTGTGTGCTCTAAGACAGAATTAATAGCACTGGAGTCAACTACTATTTACTATTTTGGTGGAACTTCCTTGTGAGAGAAGGTGGGCCACGTGTTTTGGAGGTGAAGGTGAAGGTGGAACTGAAGTAGTGGAAAGATAGTTCTTTGGTAACATTTTCTGGTTCTTCTATGGTAATCGTTTGATTAGATTTTCCATCTCAGGATCTATTTTGGTACATTTTATTTTCTTATTACATCATCCATTTTATCCAAGTTTTCAAATTTATTTGCTTAAAGTTGAGCAAAACTAGTCAAATCTATAATTTGTTTTCTATATGTGACTTTTTCCCACTTATTTTTTTTTATCACAGCAAATGTGCATTGCCCCCCCCCCCCGGTTAAACGATTTTGCTGTTATTAATTTCTTTTCTAACCTCTGGATTTATTAGCCTTTATTACTAGCTTCTTAATTTATTAATTTCTTTTATCATTACCAATTTCTTTATTCTGCTTTCCTATGTTTATTTTCGTATTTTTAACCCTTAAATTGGATAATTAATTTACTTCCACTATAAATTTGCTTATGAGCCAGCTTTAACTATGTCCAAACAAGCATCTGTATGCAGTATTTTTATTTTCTAGATATTCTGCAATTTCGGTTTGACTTCCTCTTTTTCCCAAGCCAACTAAAACACTTATTTAAAAGTTCAAGTAGTTGTGACTTTTTTTTTTATTTGTTTTTTATTTGTTTTTTTTTTCTCCCCTTTCTTGAGAACACTAGAAAGTTATGTATCTTGCCCTTCACTGCATTTGAGTTTTCCCCCGGGACTCCTCTTCCCCCACTTTCTCGCACCTTTAATGATAAAGATCAAGAGGAATGTTCTCCTTAAAGCCCGACGAGAACGAGGGAACCCTGCAGGCCAGTAGAAGAAACAGCAAGCCAGACCCGCAGGTCCTTTGGTGAATGAGGGCCAACCCCTGGTTCAGTAGGCACTGCGCCAAGGAGAAGTAGGGACCACACCTCCGCGGGCTTGTGGACGATTGGCCAACCGTCGCCTCCGAAGTCCTGCTCTGTTCTTTGATTGGTTTTGACGGAGAGGCCCCCACGACGCTTTAGAGGCCTAGCGCCTGACTGGGACCTGGACGGTGGCCTGTGAAGGACAATAGGCTTCCGGAGCGGAGGAAAGGTTTTGCAGGGAGTGGGAAGCAGCTGGTGTAACCAGAAGTCGGAGAGCGACCGGGTTGTGGAGCCATGGCGGCAACCTCTGCGGTGTCGGTGCTGCTCTTGGCGGCAGAGAAGAACCGGTGGCTGCGAGTCCCGAGCTTGCTGCTGCCGCCGAGGTAACGTGAGGCGGAGGGGCGGTGGATCAGCGTCCGGGGTCGGAGGCAGGGGTGCTGTAAATGGACTCCTGCACGCCGAGAGAGGTGCGCGGGGACCGAGGATCGAGCAGGAGGAGGGGAGAGCGTTAGGAAAACCCCAGCCCCTTTCACGGTGTTCTGCTCTGTCTTGGCATCGGGAGAGAGACCTGTTCACACCCAGCCCTTCCTTTTCTTCCCCTTGCTCCCCGTATCCACTCTGCAGCCTCTATTTGCCTCTGTTTTTCCATTTTCGGGCAGTGGGGGAGGGGTGGAGCTGGGCCTGCCACATCCCTGCTTCCCTCGCTACAGGGGCAAGAGAGACGCTTGTACAGCTGCTAACCGTTAACATGGTGCTTTCACTGCATTCCCTGTGTGGGGAGTGTTGATGATCCCCGTTCTGGTGAAGCTCAGAGGGGTCAACGACTTGCTCAAGTTTACACAAGGAGTAAGAAATGGAGCCAGGACGCCCCTCGAGCCCTTTTCGGTTCAGCTAGCCCCGGTCAGGTGTCCGGTTCAGAGACTCTGTGGAGTTCTTTCTCATTGTTGGAATGGATCAAGCTA
The DNA here is from genome assembly GCF_023721935.1 of Panthera uncia. NCBI lineage: Eukaryota > Metazoa > Chordata > Mammalia > Carnivora > Felidae > Panthera > Panthera uncia. The sequence goes on from NC_064810.1 coordinate 82,161,885, forward strand.
ACAAAAGTAAATTTACCTTCCAGAGGGTGAGAGGTTGGTTTGTTAAAAGTTCTCAGAGGCAAGTTTGAACAAAGCTATGACTCTAACTAACCTGACCCCAGATCAGTTTCAAATTTTGAGCTGTAAGTTTCAATGACAATAAATTTGGTAGTGAAGACATCCTCAGGTCTCCTGGTAGCAGGCTTCTTTACCTTGCTTTGTTTCTTCCTCCTCTTCACCTCCTCCTCTGTTCTGGAAAGACAGGGTAGCTTAGTGCTGAAGGGCACAGACTGTGCTGTCAGAAGCCAGGGTTCTCAGCTTTGCTACTCACTAGCTGTGTGCCCAACCTTGGGCACATTACTTAGTATCTCTGTGCTTCAGTTTCCTGACTTAGGAGGAGGTGATGATACTATTCCTAGAGGAGATAATATTAGTACCTAGCACTGTGTGAATTAAATGAATTAATACATGGAAAGAGGCTCAAACAATCTGGTGCATATGAATCAATCCATAAATACAGCTTTTGTTTGCTTTTATTTTCCACAAATTACTGGAGAGGTATTTAGATTTGAGTTACTTAATTGTAGAACTAGCCCCAGAGTAAAATAAGACAGTTGGTGAAAGTAATGTTAATGCTCTTTTCTTTCTCCTGGTTTTTCTTTTCTTAGGTTTCCAGGGCTCTTCAGGATATTACACAGACCATTTTCTCTCTCTTCCCTCTCCCTCTCAAATCTTCCCTACTGTGTGTAGAACTGTTCTCAGGTAGCTGTCATCCTGGAAAATGTTACAGTTGTTAATGGCATTAAGGAATTACAAATCTTATCATTATAGAGAGTATTTTCATGTCTTGTATGTCATAATTCTCCAGTAACAAAGAGAAATGAAGTCTAATGGTGGAATTTTAGAAATGAGAGTATACTGGTATAGAATTTATGTTGAATCAGGGTGGGATTATCTCATGGAAGCAACTTCTTAATTTTGTTTGTTTAAGCCATTGTTTTAAGCTATAGCTTGGATAATGGTGAAAAATGGAATAGACCTATCAAAACATCATTGAGATAGAGAGGATTATGTTAAGTAGTGTGTCTGTATGTGATTGTCGGTCTGTTTTCACTACAAAATCACAGAGGAAAACTTTAGTTCAGCAATGGCCTTGAAACTTAATCAGGATCTTAAGCTGGATTTACCAAGAAACAGCCATTTTATAGATAAATCTGTCCAGGACAAGCCTTGAATCTTATAAAAAACTTATCTGAAGAATGTGATGGGAAGATGCTGTGAACCAGAAGATACCTTTTAAAGATAAGGAAAAACAGTCTTTCTCCTTGAAGATTAAGAGAATGAGGTCAGTCAAATTGGAAAGAAGTGGGAAAGCAATAGCCTCCTGAGAAAGCTGTCTTGTGGGACTCAAGTGCCAAAGCTGTGGGTCTTCCCACCAGCCCTTCACGGATGGCAGCATCTGATTGAGTTTGCATCAGAGAGTAATGACTGTCTGACCTATTGTTATAATCCCGCCCCCTGCACCCCTGCCCCAGTGAAATGCTAGTTCTGTTCAGTTACATAGCTATATGCATAGTGTATACATGCTACACATACATAGTTGCTTAGTATCTAATGTACATTGTGGTTTTTATCGCCCGCTGTGTACATGATCTAAAATGATTAGTTCTTTATGACCATAGTTTTAACAAATCTCCCATGTATGGGTGGAAAAGCCTATGGTGGAATTCCTTCTGTAATTTGGTTTTTTCCCAGTGTATTCTTTTTAGCTGACACCAGATAGGCATTATACTTACACTTTTTTGTTCCTAAAGTAAATCTGGCCTGCTTTCTGTTACCTCTGGGTTAAAGTTTTGTTACTTGCTGTATCAATATGTATCATGGAACTTAAAAATTGTTTTAGACCTGGGGCGCCTGGGTGGCGCAGTCGGTTAAGCGTCCGACTTCAGCCAGGTCACGATCTCACGGTCCGTGAGTTCGAGCCCCGCGTCAGGCTCTGGGCTGATGGCTCGGAGCCTGGAGCCTGTTTCCGATTCTGTGTCTCCCTCTCTCTCTGCCCCTCCCCCGTTCATGCTCTGTCTCTCTCTGTCCCAAAAATAAATAAAAAACGTTGAAAAAAAAAAAATTGTTTTAGACCTTAGTAAACTTCTACCTAGTTAAGACACCTCAGACAAGTCACTTAGCCTCCCTGATTCTCCATTTCTTATTAATACAAGGATTCAGCTTAAGTTGTCTACTTTGAAAACTGAGAAGTATCTCTTGGTGTCTCCCGTCCTGTGTGAGGACACTGAAGTCTGAGTTGTAAAGTGAAAACTGGGTCTTGAGAGCGAAAAAATCTTAGATGTTACCATAGTTACTCCAAGGCTCGACCGCTCCTACAAAATCTTAGTATTTATGTTTTTGCATTAGGGGGCCATAATGAAAAAAGACTGGAGAAACACTGATGTAAAATGACTTGCCTGGTGTCACCAGCAGCTGGTCAGTGGGGGCTCTTCTGGCCCCACAGCCAGCAGTCTTTCTGCTGCCCTTGATCAGCTCCTTCTCTTTACTTCTCTGGGCTTAATTGTTCAAACCTTAATTATCAGGGGTTGAAGAAGATTGGTATTTTTCAAACTGTTGTTTGACCAGCATATTTTATTTAATAAAGTGGAATAGAACAGAAAGTATCAAAACACAGAGAAAATGTTCTGTCACGAAAATTCTGTTTTGTGTGTGTACCAACTTGTGAAGTCAGATACAATTTTACTTGAGTCGAAAGAGTTTGAAAAAGCTGAACTGTATGATCTTGAAGTACCTTGGCTTTCTAATTGTGACTCTGTGGCCATTTGCCAGCCTCTGGAGCAAGCAGGTTAGGTGATCCATTCAAGGACACACAGTGCCAGAGAGAACGGCCAGAACTGTAACTTCCGGTTTCTAGAGTAATTTTCTTCCCTCAAAGAAAGTCTTATTAAGTCACTTTGTAGGCTTCAGGCTTAACTAAGGTCATATCTAGACTTGGTTTCAGGTTTTGAATTAATAAATCATATAATGACTGAGGGGCGCCTGAAGCCTCCGACTTCACCTCAGGTCATGATCTCACAGCTGGTGAGTTCAAGCCCTGTGTCAGGCTCTGTGCTGACAGCTCAGAGCGTGGAGCCTGGAGCCTGTTTCAGATTCCGTGTCTCTCTCTCTCACTGCCCTTTCCCCTATGCACTCTGACACACACACACTCTCTGTCTCTCTAAAGTAAACATTTAAAAAATTTTTGATTCTTTTGAAATGACAATGACTGATCTTGTATATCCTGTTTAATTATTATTCCATTTGGATTCATTTGCTAGGAGATGGACTTGGAGACAGAGAACCATGAAGTATTCAACAACCGCAGGTACGTTCTTGATTTGCTTTGGCTTTGCAGATTATGAACTAAGAGAGGGAAATGCTTAATTCCTTAATTTGTATATATAATTAGTGCTCATATATTTTTGAAATTTGGAATTTTCATGATCATTTTCTTAGTACGTATTGAGCCTTGGTTTCCACCTCTTTTATGTCAAATCTCCCGTTGTTGAGTCTACAATATATACAGAAATAATTGGAAACATTTACATTTATGTCGCTACTTCGGTCTGTCTGATCCCGTTCAGTGCCATGAATTGGAAAGGCATAACTCTGATGGTCTAAATCAGTGCTTTAAAACCATTCTGATAAGTGGCAGACATTTTTTCAAATAAAATTTTACGCGGAATTCCCAACGATAAAACGTATGAAAGTGTAGACACGGTTGATTGGGTGCAGCTTCCTCCCCACAACACACGCATGCATACTTCATCCCAGCAGCTCCTGTGACCTGTGACAACTCAGACTCCATAGATCCCCATAGGGAAACATTGTTTTAAGTTATAGAAAACCTTATTTGTTTTAGAATAATAGCCATTATAAACTGCCCAGGAGCATTTATTTCATGTGTGATACGGAAGTGCATTTTACATATTAACACAGTAACATGTCCTGTGGCACGGATGCCAGTGCCCTGGTGCGGCACTCAGCGTTCATGCAAGAGAGCCATACGTCCCTGTGTTTGCGTGCAGAGGGATAGAGGCGATGGAGTTGAGTGACTGCAAGTTCAGATTCTGAGGTGAACCTAACCTGGGTTCAAATCCTGGACCTGCTATTTCTTTTAGCCAGTATACTTTCAGGACAAAATGAGCATAATTTCAGGAAAGTAGTATCTCTTTTAATTGTAATTCCTTTATCTTTAAAATTTATGTAACAATAATAGTATCTACTCCATAGGATTATTGTGAGGATTTAAATCCAGATTGAGTCTTTAGCACAGGACCTGCGGCATAAAAAGTACTTACTAAAGACTAATTATTATTAACTATGAGGGGTTTTTTGGGGCTATTGTAATTTGACCTTTGGCATATCAAAGCATCTTTTCATTTTAAAGTCGAAAAAGCTGAATAATATAAGAGTTTATGTTAATGAGGGTATCTTGGTTTTCGGGGGCATTTGGGTGGCTTAGTCGGTTAAGCGTCCGGCTCTTGAGTTTGGCTCAGGTCATGATCTCACAGTTTGTGACTTTGAGCCCCGCATCAGACTGTGCACTGACAGTGTGGAGCCTGCTTGGAATCCTTCCTCTCTCTCTCTCTCTCTCTCTCTCTCTCTCAAAGTAAATAGACATTTTTTTAGAAAAGGGTATCTTGAATTTCAGTGAGAGGAAATGCACTAATATTAGTTAAAATGACTATTTGAGACTCTGTTATGCTAATTTTACCAAAACAAATGTTTATCAGCTGATTAATATAATGGAATCTTTATTTTGCTTTCTCATTCTTTGTTCTCCAATAACATTTGTGTATGATTTTCATGGTGTTTAAGCAGGACGAAACATTGCCAAGGTCCTCATTGCAAACAGAGGAGAAATTGCCTGCAGGGTGATACGAACAGCCAAAAAAATGGGAATACAGTCCGTGGCTGTTTATAGTGAGGCCGACAAGAATTCCATGCATGTAGACATGGTATGTTGTTAAAAACCGAAAGTCAAATTTTGTGATTGTATTTGTTTATTATGTTGGTATTTTACTCCTTTATGTTGACATTTTATGTTTGCTAGTGTTAATAGGATATAAGTGGGTAAGTTCAAACTGCTCACTAATTATCCCTGTTGGGATACATTTTCCAAACGTAACACCAGTTGAACTGAACAGTGTGTTTTGCTGTGTTTAGTTGACTTACCAGCAAGGTCCTGTCTTATCAAGGGTTGGTTAAAACAGTTCACAGAATGTGGCCACAGATCATACTTTGAGTGGCACATATCCAGGTCCCTGATGTACAAGAAGGATCCAGATCCCAGTCTTAGCAACTACCACATACTGGCCAGGGGATCTTTGACAAGTCATCTGATGTTTCTGAGCCTTGGCTTAACTATAAAATTATAACTGAAAGGATCCCATTTCCCTGAGGTCTGTAAGTGCTACCAGTTGTTACTAGCTATTGTTCACCAGACAGAGCCAACCATGGGTGAATTCAACTACTGGCCCACAGCAAGATTGAGCAGCGACAAATTCATGGCAACCAGCCTCTGCTCTCTGGGCACTTTTCTCTCTCATTCTGTGTGTCGACCATCTCAAGCCTGCTTTGTGCCATTCTAGCTGGTGACTCTCCCTCCACCCACCTATTCTCAGCAGATGATCTTGATTCACAGGGAAAGCAGAACTGCGCTTCCTGCCGCAGAATCTCTTCACTGCATCTGTGTCTGTCCTTGTCCCGTTCAAGGCCACTTGTCTTCCTGTGCTCTGGAGTCCTCCTCTTACCTTTTCAAGGATCTTCCATCTTCTTTTCGCACTGTATTCTGTCACTCTACTTCGTCTGCTCCCATGGCTTTGCTAAACACTTCCGAACTTCTATTTCTAGCCCAGACTTCATTTTGAGTGTGATACAGGTATACCCAGCTGCCCACTTGACGTCTCCACGTGGATATGTGACAGGTACCAAACTAATATGCCTGACATGGAACTCATGACTTTGATCTGTGGTGAAGCTGCTTTTCCTGCACACTTCCCTCACTCAACAGATGACACCACCATTGCCCCTAAAAACTATAATGCCAGAGATCTGGGAGTATTTGAACATCTTCTGTCTTCCTGCCACTCTACATCCTTCCCCTTCCCCATCTAGACAGTCACCAAGTGCTGTTTATTCTGTTTCCCAAACACTTCTTTCCGCTTCTTTCTGCCCTCTGCCACCAGTACCTTAAGTCGTAGCTGGCATCACCCCCACCGGCCCGATGTGGTAGCCTCCTAAGTGGTCTCCCTACTTTCATCTTGACCTCTCCCACGGTATGTTCTATGTTTCATCCAGACTGATTGCCTAAAATCAGATTTTTGATCTTACTCCTCTGCTTTAAATAACTTAAGCCTTTTTATCATCTATCGGACTAGCAAGAATTAAAAGACGGATAATATTCAGTGTTGGTTAATGTGGTTAGAAATTGGTACATTGATGGAGATGTGTGTTGGTGACACCAGTTCAAGGGATGATCAACCAGCCTTCACCCAGCCTTGCAAACATACCTCTAGATCTCTGTCCAGAGACATGTTCACATGCATGTGCAAGCAGAGGCATGTATAGGAATGCTGCTAGCATCCAGTTTTTTGCCATTATGACCTAAATGTCTGTTCAGATGTATGTGATTAAATGAACTTTGGTGCCTCCATACTGTGGAACATTATGCCATTGTTATAAAAAATGAGGTAGACGTATGTGCACTAGCAAGGAAAGAGCTCCCAAGACCTACTGTTAATGAAAACAACAATTGCAGGAGTTTGATCCTGTTTGTGTAAAAACTAAAAACAAAAACTAAAACTGTATATGTTTATGTAAATATATATAAATAAATAGGAATATGGATATGGAAAAAATATGTCCCAGAGATCATAGTGGTTTTATCTGGAGGAGGTTTGAAGTGAGGGAGAAGGTGGTGCCAAAAGACTCCTTTGCCTTTGTATTATTATTCACATTATTTTAATTTTTTAATTTTTTTTTTTTAGAGATGAAGAGAGAGAGAAAGAGAAAGAGAGAAAGTAGGGGAGGGGCAGAGAGAGAGGGAGACACAGAATCCGAAGCAGGCTCCAGGCTCTGAGCTGTTAGCACAGAGCTCAATGTGGGGCTCGAACTCCTGTACCGCGAGATCATGACCTGAGCCAAAGTCTGATGCCCAACTGACTGAGCCACCCAGGTGCCCCTATTCACGTTTTTAAGAAGGAGAATGGATTTGTGTTTTGTGGAATTAAAGTTTAGAAACAAAAAATGACAACCAAAAAAACCTCATTATGTGTTACCTTAGGAGAAAATCCAAAGCTTTAACCTCCCGTGAGGCCCTCTGAAATCTGTGCTCCCTGGTCTGTCCAGACACATCTCTGGTCCCTGACCCCTTGTGCACTGGGCTCCAGCCACCCAAGCTTCTCTGTCAGTCCCTCAAATGGGCCAAGTTTCTTCCCACCCCAGGACCTTCATATATGTTGTTTGCTCTGTTTGGGAGGCTTGCCCCCATCTCCATTCCTGTTCTCAACTCCACATCCTACACCCATTTGTCTGGCCAAGCCCTGGTCATCCTGGAGGAGCCGCTGATCTTCCTTCCCAGTCTTTCTTTGAGCACCCTTAGGCCTGATCAGTCTTCCTCTTCGCCTGCATTGTGTCCTTTGTTTTTCCTTCATGACCTTTCTCACAGTTGTCATTAAATATATGAATGTGTGTTTGATGTCTGTCTCCCTCTAGACAGGGACATTGTTTACTCTTGTACAGGCAGCTCCCACCTCAAAGCATGGCACATGGTCGGCATTCAGTAAGTCTTTGAATAAATGAATGATGTTTTCTGTCTTGTCTGCTTCAAGGGATGCGGTGATTATGTGAAAGTTTTAAAGGATGGTATAAAGGAGTTCACAAATGGATAGAAAGAGCATTATCATCCTGCCTAAATAATTATACAAACTTCAGTAAACTTCATAATTTTATTTCTTGCTGTATACAACTGTCCTATGTTTTGTCTCTTGGCAAATTGGCAAAGTTTTGGCATTAGATACATTTAAAGTTATTATTGTTACTAAGGATGATACTGTGGTTAATGCCTATTGCTTTTTATCCTAAAGACATTTTATTTCACTCTATCTAGTGTTTAGTTTATACATAAAAATCAAGTTTGGGCATCCTCTTCTTGCAAAGATTCCAAACTGGCTTATTTTTATAACATAGACATGAGCTGGTCCTTCTGTTTCTTATTTCTTGCATTGTTCTTGAGGAGCCACCCTTTTTATTTATAATAATCAGATGACCCTGAAGCAGTTCTGTCGTGTACTAGTGTGTGCTAGCCGTGTAAGCATGTAATATTCCTCAACAGGCAGATGAAGCATATTCTATTGGCCCCGCTCCCTCCCAGCAGAGCTACCTTTCTATGGAGAAAATCATTCAAGTGGCCAAGATCTCTGCTGCTCAGGTAATAAGATCATGCCGGTCTGGCTTAGACTGGCAGGATGGATGGGGGCAAAGGTGGGGCTGATAAACACTGCATCCGGTTCACTTCTTTTTTTTTTTTTCCCCTAACGTTTATTTATTTTATTTTGAGAGAGAGAGCGTGAGCGAGAGAGGGGCAGGGAGGGGGGCGTGGAGAGAATCCCAAGCAGGCTCCACAGCTGTCAGCACAAAGCCCCATGCAGGGCTCAAACTCACCAACAGTGAGATCATGACCTGAGCTGAAATCAAGAGTCGGACGCTTAACCAACTGAGCCACCCAGGCACCCCAGTGTTCTGTTCTTTAGAATCAGTTCCTAGACTGAATAACTTAGGCATTAATTTATACACGCAGGTACTTAAAATATGTTTGTTTCTAAACTTTTTAGTTATCTCTTGGAGTAAAAAACCCCTCGGAATGTACAGAGATGATACTAATACATGGACTTTATATATTTCCTTAGGAATGCAAGCACTATAACAGAAATAGCACTTCATATGTTTATCACGTGTTTGAACATACATGACACAGTATTATTACCTCCATTTTACAAATGTAAAATCTAATGCACAGAAGGTTACATGATATCCAAAATCATCTAGTCTCGCTAATCAGAGCATGTTCCATGGCATTGTTTGGGAACACTGTAGAAATGCAGACTCTTAGGCCTCACCCCAAGCCACTGTAGTTTATATTTTTATGCATACTTTGCATTTTTATTAAGCTCCCCAGGTGCTTTGAAAGCAAAATTTATCATTGAATAAGACAGGATTAAACAAGAGTCTCCCAACTTCTAGCCCTATATCAGATGAGGCTGAGCAGTAGAACTTCGTTGCCCTGCATTTTGAGAAAAGGGAAGGTAGTATTTACTCAGAAATTTCAGGCTTCAGACACCTGGGTGGCTTACTCGGTTAAGCATCCAACTCTTAATCTCAGCTCAGGTCTTGATCTCGGGGTCGTGAGTTCAAGCCCCACATTGGGCACCACACTGGGTGTGGAGCCTATTAAAAAAATAATAAATGAGGGGTGCCTGGGTGACTCAGTTGGCTAGGCATCCAACTCTTCATTTTGGCTCAGGTCATTATCTCACGGTTTGTGAGTTCAAGCCCTACATCGGGCTCTGCACTGATGGTGCGGAGCCTGCTTGGGATTCTGTGTCCCCCCCCCCCCCCCCCCCGCCCCTCTCCCATTTGCTCTCTCTCTCAAAATAAATAAACGTTAAACAAAAATAAGTGAAAAAAATAAAGAGTATGACTTGTTCTCTCCACCATGGGAAGAACATATCTCATTTCTGCTTGAAGATAGAGCCAACAGCAACAACTTTGGATCTGTACATACGTTTGAACAAGCGCAGCAGAAAGGTTACAAACTAAAAGCATGGAATAAATTATTTTGGCAGAGATTTAAGGGTAGGAGACAACAGTTTGTATCTTTACTGGTAAAGGCATGTTAGTACTATGGAATGAACGACGTTAATAGGCTTACAATCCTGTGATCCACTAGAGTGAATTGGCGGCTAAATACATACATACTTGATGGCTAGAGAAATTAGCTCCCTGGTTACAGTAGTGTTGTTGAGTTTTCCTTTCCGATATATTCAAATGCTCAAGAATTCTGTGATCTGGATATATTAAATTGTTCTTAATATAAATCAGCTAAAACTTCTTGAGGCCATTCCCATAATGTGTGGTTGGACTTTATTTTTGTAAGGCAACAGCTGCCTTTCTTTTTAGTTATAGAGAAAGAATATTTATCTAGTTCATCAGAGTTCTCTTGAATTAAGTATCTGTTCAAAAGAAGGGAGGCTAGCAACACCTCACCTTGAAAATGAAATTAAGGAAACAGTTATATTCACAATAACATTAGTAAAAATCAGTTAGCAAAATCATTTGAAGACCTATGTATGAAAACTATAACATGTTGCTGCAAGAAAAGAAGTTCTAAATAAATGGATAGATGTATCATTGGAAGAATCAATATGTTACGACGGCAGTTCTTTCCAGATTGGTCTGTAAATTTAAGGCAGCCTTTATCAAAATCCCAGTTGGCTTTTTTTTGGTCAATATTGACAAGCTGGTCCTAAAATAGCCCAAAGGTCTAGTATATAGTTAAAAGAATCTTGAAAAGACAATAAATTTGTAGACTCTCAGATTTCAGAATGCATTATAAAGCTACAGTAACCAAGACAGTATGCTATCAGAAGAGTAAATATAGTCAGTGCAGCCACATAGGAACTCCCCAAATAAACTCACACATATATGGTCAATTCATTTTTTAACAAAGGCGGTAAAGTAATTCAGTGGAAAATGTAGTCTTTTCAACAGATTGTGCTGGAACAATTGGATATTTATATGCAAAAAGATAAACCTAAAATCACCAATGAAAAGGAGTGATGTGCTGATACATGCTAAAAAATGTATGAACCTTGAAAATGTTGTGTTCAGTGAAAGAAGCCAGTCACTAAGGACTGTATGTATTATGTGATTCCATTTATATGGAATGTCCAAAATAAGCAGATCTCTAGAAACAAAGTGGATTAGTGGCTCCATAGGCCTGGACATATGTAAGGAATGGAAGATAACTGCTAACAGGCATGGAGTTTCTTTTTAAGGTAATGAAAAGTTACATTATTAGATCTTAGTAACTTAGACTATGGTAATGATTGCACAATTCTGAATAATAATAAAAATCATTGGATTGGCTAAGTTTATGGCATATTAATTACATGTCAATGAAGATGTTTTAAGAATGCAGTATCACAAAAAAAAAAAAAGAAGAAGAATGCAGTATTACTGCATACACACTAGAAAGGCTAAAATCAAAAAGACTGATAATACCTCATGTTGACAGGGATATGGAGAAACTTAGAACCATCATACATTGCTGGTGGAAACTCAAAATAGTACAGCCACTTTAGAAAACTGGCTGTTTTTTAAGAAGTTAAGCGTATATTTACCATATTTTGACCCAACAATTGCTTGTGCTCCGGGGTATTTACCCAAGAGAAATGAAAAATATGTTCACACAGACTTACTTGTACATGAGTGTTCATAACAGCATTATTCAAAATAGTCCAAAACTGGAAAAATCCAAATGAATGATAAACAAAATGTGGGATATCCATTCAGTGCGTAAACAAATGTAAAAAGATTTATAAGAAGAAATGAACTATGATGCATACAACAAGGCTGAACCACAGAACATTAGGCTAAGTTAAAGAAGCCAGACACATAAGACTACGTACTATGTGGTTCCATTTATATGAGATTTCTTAACAATGGCAAAATTCTAAGAGATCAAAAAACAGGTCAGTAATTGCTTGGTGCTGGGAACAGGAATTAATCAATTATGCATAGAAGCACAGAGGAACTTTTTCAAGTGATATAAGTGTTCTAAAACTGGATTGTAGTAATAGTTGTACAGTTGTATAAATTTGTTAAATTCATCAAACTATACATGAGTGAATGCTGTGTATTGTAAATCGTGCCTAAAAACAAAAAGCTGCTAAAAAACCAAGGAGGACTGGGAGATAGACCTGTTTCACTTTGCCTCAAATAAATAATATTTGATATTTATATAAAATTACTAATATTGAACTTTGGTTTTTAAAAGACCTCCAACTTGGGGGGCACCTGGGTGGCTTAGTCAGTTACTTAACTGACTCTTCATTTTGGCTCAGGTCATGATCTCACGGTTCGGTTCATGAGTTCAAGCCCCGAGTCCGAGTGCACTTAAAGCATGGAGCCTGCTCAGGAGTCTCTTTCTCCCTCTCTCTCTGCCCCTCCCCTGCTTGTATGTGTGCATGTGTGTACTCTCTCTTTTTCTCTCTAAAAAAATAAATATAAACATTTAGAAAAAAGACATCAAACTGACATTAAAATGTGATTGTCTAGCATTTTATTATCTAGGATTTTGTTGTTTGCTGTCACTAAGATTTGGGTTTTTCTGTTCATGTGACTTGCCCAGATATCTGAAGGGCACCCCTTTAATTTTGAAACATAACTATTCTTTGAATTTATCTGTTTTGAAATAGTGTTGGCTGTGCTTTTTTCTTCTTACATCCTCTTGGTTATAATTATTATATATACTTATTATTTTTGAAGAACAAAAATGCCTTCGGGGCTGTTGAGGTTAGAGAAGAAGTTGCTTTATCCCTCACTGAATCATGTAAGCCTATTCTGCTTTTTGCTTTCCTCTGTATCCTCCCTTTTTGCTGTCAGTATGTTTGCTCTTAGGAATCATACTGTTCTTCGGGTACTAATTTTCCTGTTCTGTGGGCTAGAAAACCAGATAAATTTCTTAAAATTCTGAGTAAGTTGTAAGTGACTAGGTTAACATATAAGGAGGTCCTTGTTCACTAAAGTGTATGTAGACTTTAATATATGACTTTTTGTTTGCTTCTTAGCTTTTTTTCTGGAAAGGTGACATTGGCAGATAGTGACCTGAAGATAAACAAGGTATTATTGTGCTAGTGTGTTCCTTTCAGCTTTTGGGTACCATGGTTTCAATTCCAGGCCAGCTTTGTATGGAGACAGAGTGAACAACACCCGCCCCCCCCCCCCCCCCCCCCCCCCCCCGCCCTTTACTCCTGCTTGCAAATATTCAATTGACATTCTATCCTAATAGCAGTATAATTAAAATACCGATTTGGGGAGCACCTGGGGTGGCTTAGTCGGTTAAGCATCCGACTCTTGATTTTGGCTTGGGTCATGATCTTGTGTTTCATGGGTTCAAGCCCCACGAATTGACAGTGCAGAGCCTGCTTGGGATTCTCTGTCTGCCCCTCCCCTGCTCGTGCTCACACTCTCTCAAAATAAACAAATTTTTAAAAGCATGTAAAAATAAAATACAGATTCTTCTATATGATCCAACAATTTCACTTAAATACCTAAAAGAATTTAAAGCAGCGACTCAAACAGGTACTTGTACACTAATGTTCATAGCAGTGTTAGTCACAAAAGCAAAAGGTGGAAACAATCCACACGTCCATCAAAAGATGAATGTGTAAAAAAAACTGTGGAATATGCAGTAATATTATCCAGCATGAAAAGGAATGGAATTCTGACACATGCAACAACATGGAAGAACTTGAAAACATAATGCTAAATGAAATAAGCTGTACACAAAAAGAAATATTGTACAATTCCATTTATATTAGGTGCCTCGATTGGGTATTCACAGAGACAGAAAGTAAAATAGAGGTAATCAGGGACTGTGGAATTAATATTTAATGGGTACAGAGTCTCCGTTTGGGTGATGGCAACATTCTGGAAATGGATAGTGGTGACGGTTGCACGGCATTATGAATGTCCATTAATGCCAATGAACTGTACGCTTAAAAGTGGTTAAAATGGTAAATTTTATGTTGTGTATATATTACCACAGTAAAAAGAAGTATAGATTTTTCTGGTTCAGGTAAGTCTTCAGAACTTTAGTATGAACGTTTCAGATATGTCTTTGGAAACAGATCTTGATAGTACCCATAGTGTACCTATCACCAGTGTAGGGAGAGGCTTCCTCAGAAATATGACGTCACCTGCATCACAGTGCTAAGTTTGTCCTTCCATTCTCACTTCTAGGCTATCCATCCAGGATATGGTTTTCTTTCAGAAAACATGGAATTTGCCGAACTCTGCAAACAAGAAGGAATTATTTTTATAGGTCCTCCTTCATCTGCAATTAGAGACATGGGTATAAAGAGGTATGAGTTTATATCTTTTAAATATAACCATAGGAAGGTCAATTGAAATGGTCTATCTATAATAGATATGGTAATCCATGGTTGTTGTTATAGGCTTATGTGGTTTATCTGCCACTCCAGTGAGTTACAGAAGTGTTCGATTCATTAGCGTTTCTAATCAATATCTGGATTAGTTTGGGGAATTTTTTTTTTAAATATATTGTCAAATTGGTTTCCATACAACACCCAGTGTTCATCCCAACGAGTGCCCTCCTCCATGCCCATCACCCACTTTCCCCTCTCCCCCACGTTTGGGGAATTAAAAACAAGGTGGGATGAACTATCACATAAAAAACTGGATTCCTAGTTATCACAAGAAAACTAATATTTTAATATTTGTGTTAATATTTGTTGTCTCAGACTGCAGTCTTTTTTTTTTTTTTTTAACCTCTGGGATATTTTATTTAAAAAGTTCCCTTGTATTTTGTAGATTGGGCTGTTTTGTTCTTCTCTTGTATGAAATAATTCGCAGAATTGAGGCACCTCCTCTTTTTTATTCGAAAGCACATCCAAATCCATAATGGCTGCTGCGGGAGTGCCTGTTGTGGAGGGATATCATGGAGAGGACCAGTCGGATCGGTGTCTGAGGGAGCATGCGGGGAGAATAGGTTATCCTGTCATGATTAAAGCCGTCCGTGGTGGAGGAGGAAAAGTAAGATTGTGCGTGCTCATGTTTTTCATTTCAGGATAGTCTTCTCTGTTTTATTTAGTTTGCGGTCTTAACTATCTTGCCCTCTTAGGGAATGAGGATCGTTAGATCTGAAGAAGAATTTCAAGAGCAGTTAGAATCAGCACGGAGAGAAGCTAAGAAGTCTTTCAATGATGATGCTATGCTGATTGAGAAGTTTGTGGACACGCCAAGGTGGGTTTGGCTTTTTTTCTGAGTCAGATTTTTAAAATTAAACTTTAAAAGAAATGTAGGCAAACTATATGAAATGGAAAGTTCTAGTAGTACATAATAAGTACCTTAAATTCCCCAATCCCACCCCCTGATGTAACCACTTAGTGTAGTATGGTATGCATCCCTCCAGGTATTTTCTAAGTGAATAGAAATACACATACGTATACTCACAGAGTACAAACTACATACAGAAGTGCAGTGAGTAGAATCTTACATAGTATTACATGCTAATATTACATCATAGCCATCTTTCTGTCAGTAAATATAGGTCTACCTTATTCTTTTTATTGGGCTTAATAGTTCCATGATATTGATGTACCATTAATTTATTCAGTCAATTTCTTATTGATGGAACTTAGGGTTTTTTCCAAAATAAAAAAAAGGGGGGGCACCTGGGTGACTCACTCGGTTAAGTGTCCAACTTCGGCTCAGGTCATGATCTCATGGTTTGTGAGTTCGAGTCCCGCGTAGGGTTCTTTGCTGACAGCTCAGAGCCTGGAGCCTGCTTTGGATTCTGTGTCTCCCTCTCTCTGCTTCTCTCTCTGTCTCTCTCTCTCTCTCAAAAATAAACATTAAGATTTTTTTAAAAAATTCTTATAAAAAATTAAGTTTTATCTTACAGAACTCTATAAGCATCCATTGAGATTTTCAGAAATAGATACCTAAATTGAATTGTAAGTGATATGTTAACAAGTAATAATACTAACACCTCACCCTTATATTTCACTTACCATAATCTTACTGTCCTAATTCTGATCTAATTCCTGCAACAATCCTGTGGGTAGGCCTATTCCTATTTTGCAGGTGAGGACACTGAGGAACAGAGTGGTCATATGACTTGCTTGAGGTCTCCCAGTTGGGAAGTGGTGAAGCTGGGATTTGAATTCAGAATTCACACTCTAAGACACTGCACTAAACTGCTTCTCTAGGTACTGCTATAACAAATGCCACGTGAATTTCTAATTTTTTTATTTTCTGGAATTTTACTTTCACATGTATTGCTTAAAATAAGATACTGACTATAAAAGCTTCTCGTTTCATACATTTTGTGGTAATTATATATATGTATATAAAACCTGTTGGTTAAGTGACTCTATAAAGAATAATTCACTTGGGAACTATGTGAAAGGAGAGGGATTTACCTTGAAGGTAATATACCCTGAAGCTTCAGGCCCTTCCCTTGTCTGAGCCTCTTCTAAGATCTTATACCTAATTTTGTATTCTTCTTAAAGATGGCCCCCAAATTGTTTTTGTTTCAAGTGCTACAAAACTTCGAATTGACCCTGAGCATGGCATGCTAAGCTAAATTCATTTAGAGTTTGATAGTAAAAACAAAAGTGAATTTTAAAATAGGCCAGTTGATTAGGAGAGTGCGTCATATTTCCACCTTAGTGGAAAGTGAGGCAAAACTGGAGGAAATTCCAGGGTCAACTGAGGGCTCCCTTTCACAATACATTTCAAAGGAGAATAGGCTGACTATCCAAATTGGCATGCTCTTGAGTTAGAATTGCCGTGGAGCCATCAGCTAGCTATTCCAGTGACCATAACTCAATAACATTTTTCCAAGATGTAAATTCTTTGCATGTGAAATGTTAGCTGTATATTACCTCACATTGTAATTTGTTTCCCCAATAGCTTGGAAGCTCTTGGGAATCAACGACGTGGTAGTATGTTCCTTTTTGTTTTCCCCTATATATCACCTGGCATGCTACTTTCTTCATGACAGGCATCAATAATAATATTTTTTTATAATATAGAAGTAATATAAATATTACTATATTTATACTTATTATATTATTGTATATATTATTATAAACAAATATAAATTTCCACATTACAAACATGGAAAATACAGATGATAGAAAACAAAGTCACTCATAATCTCATTCTCCTAATATGAGTAATAGTATTTCTGTATATATTTATTCTGAATTTTCTAGTAATATTTTAATGTCATGGTAATTAACTATTTTACTATATAACAATTAATTATAGTAATTGATTAATTAATTACTAAATAATTAGCTGTTGAGTTAATGGAGTGCTGGAAGATTGTCAAGGTGGTGCTTATAACTGAGGAAAGTAGATATCAAGATGTTTTATAAATCTGCTCAGAACTGTTGAGCTTATCTGAAAGGCTGGGATAGAAAACAATCTTCAAAGTGTACTATTTTGGAAGATAAAAAAGAAATCAGCTTCCTCTCTCATTTTATATTCAATATATATTCTAGATGGGTTAAAAATGTAGTTAGGAAAATAAAAACTATAGAACTCTTAGAAAATACCAAGGCGTTCTTGGTTGACTCCAGCTGTCTCTGTCTATGTAGCCAGATCCCAGCAGTGGCTGAATTGGAACAGCTGAGATTTGGTGCACCTCCTGGTTCTAACACACTGTGCTGCAGGATCTCTATGTTAGATAAAGCAGCACAGCAAAGGATTAGTTAGAAAAAGGAAAATAACAAAAGCGATCCGAAGACTACAGAAATCATAACAGAACACAGATCCTCAATTAGTTTCTCTTATAAGCAGCGAAAGGAATAAGTATTTCCAACTTCTGAGAACTCGGAAAAAAAGCTGCGTTGTGCTGCTGGTGTGTGTTTCTTTCAAAACCTGGAGTCCTTGCTACAGTGCCTCTTTCCCGGAAGCAGCTAAAAGAAAAGGGAGTGTCAATAGAAGTAAAATTTTACAGTTGGAATTTGAAAAGCAAACCATTCGATTCCAACACGTAAAGAGTTTGGAGGTTGTCACCCGCATCCGAAAAGCAAGTAAAAATCTGAACAAAATGAGAGTCAGTGAATTTTAGACGCATCAGAGAGCTGGGGCCGCAGGGCAGACCACCACCCTGAAATCTGGATGGCGCATGAATACAGCGAATCACAGCCAAGGTCTGCTTGCCTAGAGCAGAAGCCACTGCACCCATAAACTGATAGGAACACTTCTGTGGGGATTTTGGTAACTTACTGGAGTCTGGGTGTTGACTAGCTTGATAGTGAGAAACTCCTCAAGGTCCAGTGTTAGGGGAACCCCGAATTTTCATGAGTTTTCCCTTCAAGAACACCACCAGGTTCTCACAGTGAGAATCCAGGAAAAATTCCCTCCTGCTTGGGGACAGAGAGAGGAGAATTGTAACCATTTGAAATAGGCCCAGAGTGATCTGTTGTCCCTAACAAAGGCCAGCTCTGCAGGGGAAATTTTACCAGCACCTTTTCTGTCCTGTGAGAAGGGCAGTTAGCCAACTCTCACCCCTTTCCAGCTTTCCTATTTTATGTAAAGAAAGAAAAAAATGCTAAGAAACACTTCTCAGGGGCTCCTGACTGGCTCAGTAAGTGAAGCGTGGGACTCTTGATCTTGGGGTCGTGAGTTCAGGTTTCATGTTGGGTGTACAGATTACTCTAAAGATAGATAGATAGATAGATAGATAGATAGATAGATAGATACAAAGAAAAAGAACGAAAGAAGGAAAGAAAAAAAGAGGATGGTGTGTTCATGAGCATAGACGCCTGTAGTATACAAGGATACAGGCCCACTAAAAGACTGAGATTAAGATAGATAGATAGATATAAAATAAAATCCTGAGATTTAATCATTAGATTACAGAATGTTTTCTCTCCCCTGCGCCCTTCTACCATGTCACCAGGGCCCCAGTATAATAATGGGGTAAGAACTGCAAGGCACAGGCTCTATTTAAGAAGAGTTCATAGTCAAAGACAACAGGAGAAACAAAACAAAACAAGGACCCTAGAGGATACAAGCCTTTGGTACCTACAGCTACTGCAGACATTAAACCCAGTCTCCTAGCTAGGTTAACATTAAACCTTACATTAAAAGTCTGTTTGCTTTATTTATCATTATGTGATACCTCATGTATGGCTTTTAACAACAAAAAAAAAAATTACAAGGCATGCTCAAAGGCAAGAAAAAGCACGGTGCAAGGAGACAAAGCAAACACCAGAACCACAAATTCTGGAATTATCAGATATAGAGGTTAAAGTAACTGATTAATATGTTAAGGGCTCTAATGGACTGAGCAGACCACATGCAAGAACATTTGGGAACTGTAAGCAGAGAGACAGACATTCTAAGAGAAAAGTCAAAAGAAAATGCTAGGAATCAAAAACACTGGAACAGAAATAAGAATGCATTTGATGGACTCCTTAGTAGACCGGACACAGCTGAGGAAAGAATCAACGACCTTGAACATATGTCAGTGGAAACTTCCCAAATAGAAATGCAAAGAGAAATAAGAATGAAAACAAACAGAACATAATGTCTAATGACTGTGGGACAATTTTAAAAGAAGTAAAGTGTATTATTTGAACACTACAAGGGGAAGAAAGAAACCAAGAGAAATATTTGCAGTGATAATGACCAGAAATGTTCCAAAATTACCAAATTTTCTAATGTCCCAAAAACCAAACCATAGCACCAGGAAGCTCAGAGGACACCAAGCAGGATAAATATCAAAACATTTTTGAATACTATTCAGACTGCAGGAAACCAAAGACAAATAGAAAATCTTGGAAAAAAACACAAGGGGTAAGAACCCCTTACCTATAGAGAAACAAGGATAAGTATACCAGGCTTAAGCAAGAATAAGGTGGAGTGAAATATTTATAAAGCGTTGAAAGAAAAAAAAAACCCTAATATAGAATTCTGTGTCCAGTGAAACTGTCCTTCAAACATGAGGGAAAGAGAGAGACTTCCTCAGACAAACAAAACTTGACTTGTAAGAAATGATAAGAGAAGTTCTTCAGAGAGAAGGAAAATGATACTGATCAGAAATTTGGATCTCCATAAAGAAAGGAAGAGCGTTAGAGAAGGAATGAGTGAAGGTCAAATAAAATCCTTATTTTTCTTTTCCTAATTGATCTCACAGACAACAGTTTGTCCAGAGCAGTAATAGCAAGAGATTGTTTGGTGATGATAACTTAAAGGTAAATGAAAGGGGGAGGAAAACTTAAGAAGGCAGATCCAAAAACAAGAAATCACCTCCTATTATTTTGTCAAGAGAATGTGTTGGACAGTTTGGAAAATTTTAAATCGAACATTCGGTAGAAATGGTATATCAAGAAACTAAATTCTTCTAAGTGGTTTAATGAAGTGGCTTCATGTGGTGAACAAAAAGGAACAGAAATGAGCTATTGTGCTAAAACAGTACATTTACGAGAACTTTCCTGTTTTTTTTTTTCTTTTTGACAATTTTTATTTTTAAAAACAGGAAAAGCACTTGCTGATCACTCATTTCTACATCATGGTGGTGAATATTTGAGGTGAACTACAGAGTGAACTTATCAAAATAAAGCTACTGAGAAGAGTGCTTTCATGTTCACCAAATGGTCTGTTTATGCTTATTTTCCATAGTGTTATGTACATCTACTCTTTTTTTTTAAGTTTATTTATTGAGAGAGAGAGAATGAGCAGGGGTTGGGGGCAGAGAGAGAACAGGAGAGACAGAATCCTAAGCAGGCTCTGCACTGTCAGTGCATGACATGGGGCTTGATCTCACAACCATGAGATCGTGACCTGGGCCAAAATCAAAGTATGCTTAACTGACTGAGCCACCCAGGCGCCCCTGCATTTACTCTTAATATGATTTCTCAAAATTTTACTATGTTAGACTCCACTTTAAAGTGCCTTTTTTGTTTTTATGATATAATGGTCTTTTTTTTTAATTAATCATCTATATTACTTTATTTCTTAACCTTTTTACGGATGAGCCATTGTAATTTTTAGTCTGCCTTAGTTGATAAAGTCTGACCATAAGAGTTGATTTTTAAAAATCCCCTGATTGGGGTGCCTGGGTGGCTCAGTCTGTTAAGCATTTGACTTCGGCTCACGTCATGATCTTGTGGTCCAAGAGTTTGAGCCCCGTGTCAGGCTCTGTGCTGACAGCTCAGAGCCTGGAACTTGCTTCAGATTCTATGTCTCCCTATCTCTCTGCCCCTCCCTTGCTTACACTCTCTGTCTCAAAAATAAATAAACATTTAAAAAAAAAATTTAAAAGAAACAAAAACTAAAAATTCCCTGATCATAAAAACGTTTTCATTGGCTTTTTGAACGTGAGTATGAAATGTGTCTATAATTTGTAATTTTGAGGTAGGATTTATCAGTGTTTTCCTTGACAGTTTGTACTTGTGATTTGCCCCTACTCTGAGGTCATAAATATAGTCTCCTATGTTTTCTGTCTCATTTCCTAATCACTTCATATACATAAATTTTTTTCTAGAATGTTTATTCTACAAATGGAAACTTTTTCATTGTGTTTTTAAATAGGCACGTAGAAGTCCAGGTGTTTGGTGACTACCATGGCAATGCTGTATACTTGTTTGAAAGAGATTGTAGTATACAGAGGAGACATCAGAAGATCATTGAGGAAGCCCCAGGGGTAAGGACCTTGTAAAGACAGCTTCTCTGTAACATAAACCTCAATCGCTCTGATTTTCACATCAGAAATCTGTGAAGTTAGTGTCTGAATAACTGCTTCCCAGTGGTAATATAATGGTAAGGCCCCACTGCAGCATTGAGGATGAGGAGGGAGTTGATATTCTTGGGCTACCATAGAGGGCACACAACAGGGCCGTGATTCTTCTGGATGGTATCTAGGAAAATCTACTCTGATCCAAGTACAGACTGTGCCTGACTTATGGTGATTCAACTTAGAACTTTTTTACTTTACACTGGTGCAAAAGTGATACATACTTAGTAGACATCATACTTCAAATTTTGAATTTTCATCTTTTCCTGGGCTAGTGATAATGTGGTGTGATGCTGTCTTGTGATGCTCGACAGTGGCTGCAAACCACGGCTCCCAGTTAGCCACACTGTCATGAGGGTAAAGGACTAATATACTTAAAATTGTTCTTATCCGTGCTAGTTCTTACACTCAGTACTCAGTATTCAACAAATAACATGAGATACTCTACCCTTTATTATAGAGTAATTTTTACTTCAGATGATTCTGCCCGGCTGTAAGCTAATGTGAGCGTTCTGAGCATATTTAAGGTAGACTAGGTTAAGTTATGATGTTTGGTAGGTTACGTGTATTAAATGCATTTTCAACTTCTGATATTTTTAACTTATGATGGGTTTATCCAACATAACCGTACTATAAATTGAGGAAGATCTGTGTCTGACTTACAGTGAGCAACTGCATAATGTTTCCATGTAGATTTTAAATTATATTTAATGGGAACGTTTGAGGAATGGATTGGCCTGGTTCATTGAATGTATTTTTTATGAAGAAGATTCTTTATCTTAACTGCTATTTCAGATGTTCCTAAAATATATTAGTCCTCTAATATATGCCTTAGAGGTTTCTTATAGAGGAGAGAGATTTGCTCCTATTTGGCAACTTTTGCCCCCTTGGAATTAATTGTTTACATTTCTTTGACCCTGCCTCTTGATTGATTTGTTACCTCTTCTTCGATTTGCATTTCTTTTGAGCCTGCTATTGTCCAGAGGCTTCTCTCTTGCCCAAGGTTTTATACATGTTTCCTTTTCAGTAGGTACTTCTAGAAGGTCAGGATCTGAGGTTTCTGTTTAATCAGTTTGTTTAAACAGTCTCACACTGTTTTCAAATTTTAATTTTTGTTGTAGAGTACATTGTATGGTTTGAGGTAAATGTCAATAATAATTTCAGTAAAGCTTTTTTTTTCAAACGATAATAGCTTAAATATATGTCTATTTTTAAATGTTGAAACCTTTGCCTACTTTTTAACCTACAGTTCTTTTTGTGAACCTGTCTTATTAACTTGGAATATCAAGGTTTACCATTATTCTAAGATAATTGTTGGGCACGTGGCCCAGATTGCTCTGTCATCTTTAAACAAAATAGAGATCACTCAGAGTTTTCATATTGGTGCATGTAATTTGAAGCAGGAATATAGTCCTGAAAGTAATGTAGATAAGGAGATAAGTAAGTCATTCTGCTGAATAATATCTGCAGTTCATAGAAATTACTCACAGAACCATTAAAGTCTGGTATAGGGACAGTTGACTATGGTATGGGATGTATTTCTTGATGAAATGTATAACATTAGCTATTTATCCTCATTATCGCTTCAGTGTTTGATACCTAGAAACGCAATATTGGATCTTAATGGAAATTTCTAGTAGGGCAAAGTACTAATCAAAATTTATTTTAAATATTTTTTTCACAGCCTGGTATTAACTCTGATGTAAGAAAAAAGCTTGGAGAAGCTGCAGTCAGAGCTGCTAAAGCTGTAAATTATGTTGGAGCAGGTATGCTAAGATTTACTTTGAATAGAGGAGAAGCAACATTTATGTTCAGAAGGCAAAAGAAACATATAACTTTAAATCATTGGTTTTCAAACTTTTACAAATTATATCCACATTAAGAAATACATTTTGGGGCTCCTGGGTGGCTCAGTCGGTTAAGCATCTGACTTCAGCTCAGGTCATGATATCACCGTTGGCGGGTTCAAGCCCTGCATCAGGCTCTGTGCTGACAGCTCAGAGCCTGGAGCCTGCTTCAGATTCTGTGTCCCCCTCTCTCACTGCCCCTCCCTCACTCTCACTCTGTCTCTCTCTGTCTCTTGAAAATAAATAAATGTTAAAAAAAGAAAAAGAAATACAGTTTACATTGAGACCCAGTATATGCACATAAGTATTTATGTTTATATACATGTATATTTGAAAAAAAAATTCACTAAACAGTACTTAACCCTAATTATGTGTAATGCTATTTGATATTTTCTATCCTATTTTAAAATAAAATCACTAAAATGATTTCTTTTGCATTTTTTAAAATTAGTAAATAATTTTTTTAGAGCAGTTTTAGTTTCACGGGAAACTTGAGTGAAAAGTACAGAGAGTTCCCATACCCCCATGCCCACACTTGCACGGCCTCCCCAACTATCAACATCCCAGTGATTCATTTGTTACAATGAATAAACCTATAATGACATGTCATTATCATCTAGAATCCATAGTTTACATTAGGGTTCACTCTTGATGATGTACATTCTATGATATTGTTATACATTATACATTTGGAAAAATGTAGAATGACATGTATCCACCATCGTAGTGTCATAGAGTACTTTCAATGCCTCTGGTATCCTCTGTGCTCTGCTTTTTATCCCTCCCTGTCTTTAACTCCTGACAACCTCTGATCTTTCTATTGCCTCCATAGTTCTGCCTTTTCCAGAATATCATATAGATGAAACCATACAGTTTATAGCCTTCTAAGATTGGCTTTTTTTCACTTAGTAATAGGCATTTAAGTTTCCTCCATATCTTTTCATGACTTGGTCATTTCTGTTTAGTGTTGAATCATATCCCATTGTCTGGATATACCACAATTTATCCTGTCACCTACTGAGAGACATGTTGGGTGCTTCTAAGTTTGGCAGTTATAAATAAAACAGTTATAGGGGCGCCTGGGTGGCTCAGTCGGTTGAGCGTCTGACTTCGGCTCAGGTCATGATCTTGCAGTTTGTGAGTTCGAGCCCCGCGTCGGGCTCTGTGCTGACAGCTCAGAGCCTGGAGCCTGTTTCAGATTCTGTGTCTCCCTCTCTCTGACCCTCCCCCATTCATGCTCTCTCTGTCTCAAAAATAAATAAACGTTAAAAAAAAAAAAAAAAAGATCAATTATTTATATAGGTTTATTTCTAGGCTATGTGTTCTGTTTCACTGATCTATTTATTTGTTCTTTCCCTAGTACTTCATTGTTTTGAATACTGTAGCTTTATAGTAAGTCTTGAACTCAGATAGTGTCAGTCCTCCAACTTTGTTATTCTCCCTCAATATTGAATTGGCTATTCTGGGTTTTTTCTCCATATAAAACACTAGAATCAATTTTTTGATATCCACAAAATAACTTCCTGGGGTTTTGATTGAGATTGTGTTGTCTCTATAGAACAAGTTGGGAGAACGGACATCTTGATGATGCTGAGTCTTCTTATCAATGAACATGGAATATTTTTCCATTTTGTTCTTTCTTGACTTCTTTCATCAGAATTTTGTAGTTTCCTCATATAGATCTAGTACATATTTTGTTAGATTTATACCTATTTCATTTTGGGAGTGCCTGTGTAAATGATACTTTGTTTTTAATTTCAAATTCTATTTGTTCTTCATATATAGGAAAACAATTGACTTTTATATATTAACCTTGTATCTTGTAACCTTGATATGATCACTTATTAGTTTGAGGCATTTTTTGGTCAGTTCTTTTGGATTTTCTACATAGATAAGCCATCTGTAATGAGACAGTTTCATCTTTTCCTTCACAATCTGTATACCCTTTATTTCCTTTTCTTGTTTTGCATTAGCTAGGACTTACAGTATGATGCTGAAAAGGAATGGTGAGAGTGGGCATCCTTGCCTTATTTCTGATCTTAGTGGGAAAGCTGGTTTCTCACCATTGAATATAATGTTAGCTGTAAGTTTTTGTAAATCTTCTTTATCAAATTGAGGAAGTTCCTCTCTATTCCTAGTTTGTCAAGAGTTTTTATTATAATTAGGTATTGGATTTCATCAAATGCTTTTCTGCATCTATTGATATAATCTTATGGTTCTTCTTTAGCTTAGTGATATGATGGATTACCTTGATTGATTTTCAAATGTTGGACCAGCCTTGCATTCCTGGGATAAATCCCACTTGGTCGTTGTACATACTTATTTTTACACATTGTTAGATTTTATTTGCTAATATTTTGTTAAGGATTACTGCATCCACATTTATAAGAGATTTGATTTGTAGTTTTTTTGTAATCTTTCTCTGGTTTTGTTATTAAGGTAATATTGTCCTCATAAAATGAGTTAGGAAGTACTCTGTCTTCTGTCTTTTGGAAGAGATCATAGAGAATTGGTATAAATCTATCTTCAGTGCTTGGTAGAACTCATCAGTGAGCCAATCTGGGCCTATTTTGGAGGTTTTGGAGGTTATTAATGATTATTTCAACTTCCTTAGTAGATATAGGCCTATTCAGATTGTTTCAGAGTGATTTTTTTTCCTTGTGTGACTTTTGGCAGATTGTGTCTTTGAAAGAATTGGTCTATTTCATCTAAGTTATCAAATTTATGGGCATAAAGTTGTTCATAATACACATTTAATATCCTATTAATTATTAATAGGATTATTAATTTATTATTATTAACAAGACCTATATTGATTTGCTTTCTTTCATTTCCAATATTAATAATTTGTCTCTTCTTTTTTTCTTAAATAATTTGGCTAGAGACTTGTGTATTTTATTGATCTGGTTTTATTGGTTTTCTCTATAGATTTTCTATTTTGAATTTCATATATTTCTACTCTATTATTTCTTTTCTTCTGCTTACTTTGGAATTAATTTGCTGTTCTTTTTCTAGTTTTCTATAATGGAAGCTTAATTTTGATCTTTCTTCTCTTCAAATATATGGATTCAGTGCTACAAATTTCCCTCTAAGCACCGCTTTCAATGCAGCCCACAAATTTTAAAGTTATATTTCTATTTTTATGTAGTTTTAATATTTTTAAATTTCACTTGGGATTTCTTCTTGACCCATGTGGTACTTTGTAATATGTTATTTAATCTGCAAGTATTTAAGAATTTTTTTCCAGCTGTCTTTCTATTACTGATTTCTAGTTCAATTGATTTTTAGTTTAATTGTGGTCTTGACAGCAAACATTGTATGATACCTTTTCTTTTAAATTTGTTAAGGTCTTTTCTATGGCCCTGAATGTGGTCTGTCTTGGTGAATGTTCCATGTGAGTTTGAGAATGTGTAATCTGCTCTTGTTGGATAAAGTAGTCTATAGACATCAATTGTATCTAGTTGATTGGTGGTACTATTAAGTTCAACTATGTCCTTACTTCTCTGCCTGCTAGATTGTCCATTTCTGATAGAGGACTGTTAAAATCTCCAACTGTATCGGTAGACTCATCTGTTTGCAGTTCTCAGTTTTTTTGACACTCTGTTCTTAGGTGCATACACGTTAAGGCTGTTTCTTTTTGGAGTATTGACCCTGTGTCACTTTCCTTCTCTCTAAAGAACTTCTTTTAACATTTCTTGCAAGGTAGATCCACTGCCAATAAATTCTCCCAATTTTTGTTTATTTGGAACAATCTTTATTTCTCCACAAGAAATAACTGTAACTCCACAAGATACAGAATACTAGGTTGATGATTTTTTTCACTCAACACTTTGAATAACTCACTTCACTGTTCTTGCTTGCCTGGTTTCTGAAGTCATATGTAATTCTTACCCTTTCTTCTTTATAGGTAAGGTGTCCCCCCTCCCGCCCCCAGCTTCTTTCAGGATTCATTTATTCATTCGTTCATTCATTTTTATTTTCTGTACTTTGAAAATGATATGCCTAGGTGTAGGGGGTTTTTGACATTTATCCTGCTTGGTGTTCTCTGACCTTCCAAGCATGTGATTCAGTGTCTTGACATTAATGGGGAAATTATCAGTCATTATTGCTACAAATACTGTTTCTGGTCTTTTCTTTTTTGTTTTTCTGGTATTCCCGTTATGCATACGTTACACCTTTTCTAGTTGCCCACAGTTCTTGGATATTCTGTTTGGGTTTTTTTTCGTCTGTTTGTTTGTTTTTCAGTCTTTTTTGTCTTTGCTTTTAGTTTTGGAAGTTTCTGTTGTCATATCCTCAAGCTCAGAAATTCTTTCCTTGGCTGTGTCCAGTCTACCGATGAGCCCATCAGAGGCATTCTTCATTTCTATTACAGTGTTTTGATTTCTAGCATTTCTTTTCAATTCTTTCTTTGAATTTCCGTGCTTCTGCTTATGTTATCCATGTGTTCTTGCAAGTGTCCACTTTTTCCATTAAAGCTCTTAGTGTATTAATCAGCATGTTTTTAAGTTCTTGGTCTGATTATTCCAAATTTCTGTCATTTCTGAGTCTTGTTCTGATGCTTTTTCAATCTCTTTAAACTGTGTTTTTTTGCCTCTTAGTATGCCTTGTGATTTTTTTTGATAGCCAGACCTGATGTATCAGGTAAAAAGAACTGCAGAAAAGAGGGCATTAGTCATATGGTGGTTAGGTGTGGGGAAGGGGAAGTGTTCTGTAGTCTTGTGATTAGGTCTGAGTGTTTTGGTGAACTTCATCAGTGCTTCTCAGTGTGTTTTTTGTGTACTTGTTTTGATTTACTCACTTCTGTGGGACAAGATGGCTGGAACTGTGTATTTCCCTCCCTCCAGTTACGTTAATTAGGCTCTGATGACACTGCCATAGTTTAGGGTCTAGTAACATAATTTCTCTTACGGACGAATCTTGTCCAGGACAGAATTCCAGTGTACTTCAGATGGTTCCTTTTCCCCTTCCACTGCTAGAAACTCAAGGGAGTTTTTCTCTAGTATTCACTGTGAGGACCTGGTAGAACTCCTGCAGGTAAAACTCACAGAAGTTTGGCGGGGCCAGGGGTCGTGGGGGACTGTCCTTGGGGTTTGTAACCCTCAGAGTTGTCCACACTGAGTGTCCAGCAAATAGTCAATCACAGTCCAGTTTTTCCTCCTCTGGTACTTGTTCCTGCAGAAGTTTTGTTTGTGGGTTTCTGCTTCAGTAAGTTGAGAATCTCTGTATTTGCCTGTCTTTCTCTGTAGGTTGAGGGGCAGTGGTTTGCCCTGTGACCTCACGTCTCTGATGGATCTGAGACACATTGTTGATTTTTCAGTTTATTTGGCTTTTTACTTTTGTCAGGTTAGAATGATGACTTCTCAGCTTCTTCTGGGCCAGAAACTGGAAGACTTCGCTAAATCTTTGCAAGCCACTAATCAGTTATGACCCACAATTTGAAAAAGTCTTAAATTATATGGAACTAACTTTCAGCTAAGTGAAAAAAACTCAAACACAAAACACTACACACTATACGATTTCATTTATATGACATTCTAGAAAAGAACTATGATAGAAAACAGGCCAGTGATTGCTTGGAGCCAACATCCTGGGGAAGGGACTGACTGCAAAGGGGAACAAGGGAACATTTTGGATGATGGAAATGTTTTGCATTTTCATGGTGGTGGTAGATGTATGACAGTATTCAAGTGCTGAAACCCAGCATACTGTGCTACACTTTAAAAAGTTAAATTTTATTATATGAAATTATGCCTTAATAAAGTTGGGGAAGATAGAGCTTTAGTTGCTAAATAATCTTCCAGTGCATCACCAGCGAAAGGACTTTTTTTTTTTTTAATTTTTTTTTTAATGTTAATTTATTGTTGAGGGAGAGACAGAGTGTGAACGGGGCAGAGAGAGGGTGAGACACAGAGTTCAAAGCAGGCTCCAGGCTTCAGGCTCCAAGCTGTCAGCATAGAGCCCCATGTGGGGCTTGAACCCACCACCAGCTGTGAGATCATGACCTGAGCTGAAGTCAGACACTTAACTGACTGAGCCACCCAGGCGCCCCCCAGCAAAAGGAGTCTTTTTTTTTTTTTTTTTTTTTAATGTTTATTTATTTTTGAGAGAGAGAGACAGAGTACTAGCAGGGAAAGGGTAGAGAGAGAGACACACACAGAATCCAAAGCAGGCTCCGGGCTCTGAGCTGTCAGCACAGAGCCCGATGTGGGGCTTGAACTCACGGATGGCCGCTGGCGGGATCATGACCTGAGCCAAAGTTGGCCGCTTAACCAACTGAGCCACCCAGGCACCCCAGCAAAAGGACTCTTAAAGGAAACCTCCAAAGCTTACAGTCTGGAGGAAACAATGTTATATTTTTTCTACTGGGGGAGAGTGAGATGGGATGTTTCAGTGTGAAGTTCCAGGGGTCTTGGTGCACCGAAGCCATAACACATGGTCCAACCATGTTCTCATTACTGCGACAGTTGAGACTATTCATAGCTTGAGCTACCATTTGCTCAAAACCCCAGACATACTTTTCTATTGCTAGATTTCGTGTGGTACCCTATTTTTGATTAAGAATCATTTGCTGCTGCAAAATGTAAGATAATTTTCTTCACGAAATGCAAAATTTTAACATTGAATAAAGGTAACAATAAAAGTTGGTGTAATACATCACGGAAGGTTTTGATTTCTACTTATTATATGCTGTTGAAATGTGACTGTTGTGTTTTATCTTTTAGGAACTGTGGAGTTTATTATGGACTCCAAGCACAATTTCTACTTCATGGAGATGAATACAAGGCTGCAAGTGGAACACCCTGTTACTGAGATGATCACAGGAACTGACTTGGTGGAGTGGCAGCTTAGGGTGGGGACGTTTTTTCTGTTAAAGATCAATCTTGAGAATATGTTACCTGCTGGCCTTCTGAAAGAAGGTGTCCTTTAGGATAGGGGTTCAATTCTTGTAGTTGTCACGAGGACAGGAAAATGGGATATTACAGATGATACTTCATTTGTTGCTGTGACATTATTGTCACTTTATGGACTCATATTTCTAACCTGTCACTTCCTATCATTTCTCCTTAGGCAAGGCGCAGGTGAGCTGTTGCCCCTGAGGCTTCCTTGTGACCGCAGTATCTCAATACCAAAGCCTTGTGCTCTGCTTGAGGCCACATTATTCAGGGCCAGGCACTTGATTTTAGAGGCAGGATAGATGCTAGCCACTGTGAAATGAGCTAAGGAAGAGTTGGGAATGAAGAGCCAAAGTAACAGTCTAGACCAACACAGTGAGCCACATGCAATTGCTGACTTGTACACCATTGTTGGCCTGTGGTGGGATAAGTATATCCCATTCAGAATAAGTGTTTAGAAATTTTTATAGCGTTTTTGCCATTGCTATGTTATTTATGTCTACTGTATGTTACCAAAACATAAGTCTATAATTGTTCCTTTGTTATAAATAGTTTGAGAAGCCCTGGCTTTAACTAGAGTTCCACAAAGCATATTCCTTCAAATGTGAATAATAACTTAGTCTGTTTTTCTCTTATTATTGAAAACAATTGATTTCACAGCTTTTTTAATACGAAAAAAATGTTTAAGAAGTGTAAATATTTTTGATCTCTGTAGAATTCTTAGTTCTTTATATATTCTGAATCTAAATTTTTTTTTTGCATGTTGTGATGTTAATGTCTTGATTATTTTCATAATTTGGTCTTTTCAGAACTTCTGTGGGCAATAATATGATGTTATTTTTTTTGGTTCATTGGGGATGATTGGTGATTTTAATTGAACCATAAGATTCTTTTGGGCCTCTGTAGCCTCCAGGGCTAATGAAAACCAGGCACATCAGACTAGTAAGTGTTAGTAAGTAACAGGAAAATTGTGGATTTAGAAAGTTTTGGAAAGAGTGCTTATGTTTCCAGAATTCAAGGAAAGGGGGAATTTTTTTTTTTTTTTTTATGAAGCAGTAACCAAGAGAGTCCAGAATTTTGAAATCATGATGGATAAAATGTCTCCAGGGAATAAGGGAAAAGAAAGCTTTTGGATATAAGGAGAACTAGTGGACTTTTATTTCTGCATCTCAAGAAATTGTAAGAGACTCTTCAAAGAGGCTCTTTAAAAAGGGAAGTAGGCTTTTCTTATCTGGGGAGGGATTCTAGAACTTAAGTATACCACTGGACCTCATTTATAATGCTCAAGGTACTTTGGAGTCTGGCTTCCAGGAAGAGGTAACACAAGGAGTCTCGCCACTTATTGAGTCAAGACTTCAAGCTCCAGGACCAGCCGCCTTGGACCAGGACCTCCCTAGAGTGAGGCTACAGTGATGTGAGCGTCCAGGCTGCAGATGCAATTGGCTAGCCATGTTCAGGGGGAGCTGGAAAAGTATCCAAGGTCCAGAAGTTCCAAAGAGTCAAAGTCTAAGCCTGAGAGAACTCCCATGGCACAGATGTCCAAGTATGCAGAGGCATGGTTAGGGTCTATCTCTTCTGAGCTCAGACAGAAGCCAACCTGAGAGGAAAATAGATAGGCAAAGACAAGCCAGACTGAAATGGGGCTATATAGTCAGAAATAAGATCACATCTTGAAATATGGACACATGGTTATTCTTTTCTTTGTGTGTATGTGTATGTATGTGTGTATATACACATACACACATACATACACATATACATACACACATATATATATACATACACCTATATATACATTATATAATGTATATATAATATATATTGTGTGTATATATATGTATACACACACACACACACACACACACATTATTTTAGAGAGAGAGGGCATGCACACAAGCAGAGGAGAGGGACAGAGGGAGAGAGAGAATCCCAAGAAGGCTCCATGCTCAGCACAGAGTCCAACCCAGGGCTTGATCCCACAACCCTGGGATTGTGGCCTGAGCCAAGATCAAGAGTCTGATGCCCAACTGACTGAGCCACCCACTCGCCCTCCTTGTTTATATTAAGACAAATGGAATTCTTTATTAAAATATTAAAAAGTAATTCACTATAAAGGATATGAATGAAATGACAATAGCTAACACTTATGTAATGCTTACTATATGTACTTTTCTCTGAGGCATCAAGAGGTTAAGAAACTTGCCCAGAATATGAGTATGCCCAGAACAGAGTTAAGTATAGAGAAAGAATCTGAACCCAGGCAGTATGGCTGCAGAGTGTGGTTCAAAACACCATGCAGTAAAGACATTCAATTTAGTCCATTTTCCTTTCATTCTTAACTGCTGTGGTTCCCGATTTACCTTATCTACAGATTTAAAGAGATGAAACCTTTGCCTCTTTTTCAAGCTTACCTGTTTAGTTCCAAGTGGTGCTAAATTACTTGTTTTTTTTCCCCTATATCTTTTGCTTTCTTGGTTTGTCCTTTTCCCATCTTGGAGGAAAACTTAAGGAGGGAGTAAAGAGAGAGAGCGACAGCATGTTTTCCAATAGCCTTTCCAAATGATACTAGTTGAAGAGAGAGAGTCATTGTACTGGTATGTAATAGTCAAAATAATACAATTGTAGTAGTGATAAACAATAATGATCATCCTGTTTATAATCTGGTATCATACAATATATGTTAATATAACAAAATTGAAAAACCATTATGTTCCCCTTTCTGTCTTGCTTTATCACTCTCTTGGTGATGAAGAAGACAAAGATGGGGGTGCCTGGCTGGCTCAATTGGTAGAGCATGTGACTCTTAATCTTGGGGTTGTGAGTTTGAGCCCCACATTGGGTATACTTAAATAAATACACTTAAAAAAAAAGATTCAAAGATGAAAAATGCCACACTTTAGCCATAACTGTGAGTGTAGTCCTAAACACCAACTAATAATTAACTATTAAAAAAAAAAAAAAAAAAGATTGGTTTGGTAACTGAGCGCTAAAGTTTTAAATGGAAACTGAGACTATCTTGCCAGTAAGAAATTTTAGTTGTGATTACATTGAAGAAACACAGATTTTTATATTTATGATTTAGTTGTCAGTTCTCCTGCTTTCTCTATTTAAAAACTCTAGAAATCCGTTGTAATTAATATATTATTTCCAAACTGCATGTGTTTTTAACCTCTTTTTGCTTTTGCCCAGAACTTGGGTAGGTGGATAAAATTAGTTTGTATTTGGCTTCATTATAAAGCCCTAATATACATTTTCCATAGAAAAAGGCAAGACCATCAACTTCCCAAGTCTCATAGGTGCCATAAGGTGGATTTTCACAGAAGCATATACTCTTCTTTTATCAGATTGCAGCAGGAGAGAAGATTCCTTTGAGCCAAGAAGAAATAACCCTGCAGGGCCATGCCTTTGAAGCTAGAATATATGCAGAAGATCCTGACAATAATTTCATGCCTGGGGCTGGGCCTTTAGTGCATCTCTCCACCCCTCAGGCAGACCTTTGCACCAGGATTGAAACTGGAGTGCGCCAAGGTAAAGTGAAATAAAACAAAAAGTCTCCGTCTTTTTTTAAGTGCATGATTATTTGTGGACAGCCTCTTTTCCCTGTGTCTTGTGGAAATGCTTTGTATGTTTCAGCATAAAGGATTTAATTTATTTCTCATTAATCTTTATTTATCTTTCTGGAATAGTTATTTTTAAAGAATAACTAGTGTTTTTAAACAATACACCCTTTTTTAAAATGTAGCAGTACTTGTTCATACCTAAATAACAAATTTTGTGTGTACTGTTTTATATTTTTACTCTGCCTACTTCTAAAAGTGATTAAAGGTCACCAATACCTGCTATGCCCAACACCCTCCAGCCTCCAAGGGACTTGATATCAAGCTGAAGGATTAATATATCAACTTAGTGTAAGCTAAACAATAATAAGAGAAATAAAGAAAAGTGAAAAAAATAGTAACAGTGCAAGAGCTCTCACAGTTCGGCATATGATTAATAACAATGATCATAACAATTATTTAGCATTTACTATGTACTATGGACACTGTTCTAGGTGACTTTTTTATGCAGGCTCCTTTAACCATGAGAACTACCCCGTGAGTAGGTGTTCTTAGCACCCCCATCTTCCAGATGAGGAAACTAAGGCACAGAGAAGTTAAGTGACTTGCCCAAGGTCACTCTTGGAGCCAAGATTCAGACCCAGTCTTTCTGGCTCCAGAGTCCATGCTCTGAGTTACTACTACCTTGACTTTAGTTGCCAGAGAAGTTTTGCAGATGGTGAATGATGAAAAGCAATTCTCAAGATTAGATGTTATATTAGGCTAGTACAGCCAGGAGCCAGGACACATTCCTAAGAGGAAGTCTGGAGTAGATTTTTGTAGGCAGATTAAAGAGCACACAGAAAAGTGAAGAAAGGAGAACTTAGCTAAAGATGTGTTTGAAGAATTGTAAGAAAATAATGTGGCTGGAGAAAAGTGTTCAGGATGGTGAATAGTTGGAGATGCAGGTAGAGATACAGGTTGAGAGCAAATCACACAGGGTCTTGAAAGCCAAAATGAGGAATTAGGACTTCTCGATGACAAATTGGCAGAATTTTGAGAGCTCTGGCTAAACCGCAGCAATATTTGATATTAAGTTTTTTTTAACTTAACAGCAGAACATTTTAGAGAGGAAAAAGAACAGTTGCAATAGAAAAGAAAGAATCTGTGGGGCAAGCAAAACTTGCAGTGTAATGTAGTAAAGGTATTCCAAGAATAACAGGTGTAATTCCGAGAAGGACTCCCAGATTTACATCTTAGCGCTGGGAGGATAATCCATTCCAAGAAATTTACCCAACCTTTCTCAACTGCGTTCCCCGAGCCCCTTGTGGATTCATTGGGCCCTTTTCTTATTATATCATTTTACAGTAACCTTTTACTCCTTGTCTAGTTTTCCCATTATATTGTAAGTTTCTTAAGGGAGAGACTGTGTCTTCCATGTTATCTTGCTCAAGCCTGGGCCTAGAAGGTGTTCAATATGTGTTGGTGAGTGCTGGGCTGGGTAGGTGGGTGGATGATGGATAAGGGAGTGTAATCTAACCCCTTGATTTTATAGATGATGCCCCTGGAGTTCAGAGGGGTCAAATGACCTGCCCAAAATCACACAGTGGTCCTAGAACAGTATTGTTGATAACACACCACATCCTTTTGACCTGAACCATTTCTAACCAGTGAGATGTGCCTGGTTCAGATTTTTTTTTTTTTTTTTTTTTTTATTGTTCCAACCAGCAGCTTGGTTGGCACAAGCTCGCTTACAACTGGGTCTTCGTGTGCATGGCCCTGAACTTACAGGGCTGCCTGGTTCAGATTCTTGTTCTCTAAGACTCTGTCATAGCAGTGATGGGTGCTATTTGTTTATCAGTTCTGCCAGGTATGGCACTTGGCCTTTTTACTGTCAATCCTCCTAAGAACCCTACAGTATAGTTGGATTGTTATCTGTATTTTTCTCATGAGGAGACTGAGGGGTGGAGGAAGGGGGATGCTAAGGGCAGAAGGGATTGTGACAGGAGAAGGTAGAAGCAGTTTGCACTGGCTTCCAAAATGAGAAGGGAAAACAAGGTTCAGAGGAAGAGAGGATGGGGACAGCCAGCCTGTGTGATATTGGGTCACTATTTTAGGTGCTCTTGGATAGCCATAATCTCCTTAGACTTGTGGTGAGTTTTTAAAGCCCTGTGAGCCTCATTTCCTCGTGAATGAAACCATGGTAACGACTACCATGCAAGAGCTCCTGAGGATTAGGTATGAAGTGAACGTTAAAGCCGCAGCAGAATGTCTTGCATGTCATATTTTATCATGTTAAGTTTGGACTTAGAGTGGCTACTGTGGTTTTTCAATTTCAGGAGATGAAGTTTCAGTGCATTATGACCCCATGATTGCGAAATTGGTTGTGTGGGCAGCAGATCGCCAGGCGGCCTTAACGAAACTGAGGTACAGCCTTCGTCAGTACAACGTGAGTGACCTGGGGCCATGTTAGGGACCTTATGATCTGTGTATCTCCACCGCCAAGTATGTCTGTCACGATTGGTCAGCCTTTGTCCCTGTCAGCTTCTTTCCACCAATGCATCAGGAACAAAATGATTTCACATTCCCATGGGTCAAAATAGAGTTTAAGGACTTCTTGATTCAGCTAGAAAAGAAAAATTGCAGGACTAAAACTATTAATGTCAGTGTTATACTTCACTGAAATCTGATATGAAACTCATATTCATCCTGTAGATAAGACCAAGTACACAAGTGTGGCCTACAGTCTGGTATTATTTTCTCCAAAGGAAAATAATTATGTTCAGTTTTACCCATTTGACAGAATTTGTTGCTTTTCTGTAGCACATGAATTTCCTTGGTGCACTAAGCCCCAGACCACACTGATGTAGCTTCATAAAAGGATTTCATATTAACCTGTGATATCCAGATTGTTATATGTCATTAATTTGATCTAACCTCTGATCTCTGTGTCTCCAACCACACTGGTCTCCTTGCCATTCCCTAGACATACCCAGCATGGAACCATGTGTTCCTGTTCTCTCTTCTGGAATGTTCTTTCCCTACATGATCACAAAACTCCCTTCTCAGCATCCTCAGCTCCTGTTCACCTCAGAGGTCTTCCCAGGCTGCCCAATTTTTTTTTTTTAATTGAAGTATAGTTGATACACAATGTTATACTAGTTTTAAGTGTATAGCATAGTGATTCAGTTCTGTACCTTACACAGTGCTCACCACGTTAAGTGTAGTTACCATCTGTCACCAAAGGTA
This sequence comes from Panthera uncia, assembly GCF_023721935.1. Lineage (NCBI taxonomy): Eukaryota > Metazoa > Chordata > Mammalia > Carnivora > Felidae > Panthera > Panthera uncia. The sequence continues at coordinate 82,198,996 of NC_064810.1, forward strand.
TTCCAATATTATTGACTGTATTGCTTATACTGTACTTTTCATCCCTGTGCCTTACTTATTTTATAGTGAGAAGTCTGTACCTCCTAATCCCATTCACCTATTTACCTTCTCCCTTCACAACCTTCCCCTCTGGCAACTACCAGGTCCCTGTTTATGAGTTCGTTTCTGTTGTTAGTTTGTTTTGTGGTTTAGATTCCACAATATAAGTGAAATCATATAGTATTTGTCTTTGTCTCACTTGTTTCACTTAGTATAATACCCTCTGAGTCCATCCATGTTGTTACAAATGGCAAGATTTCATTCTTTTTTTTTTTTTTTTTTTAAGTTTATTTATTTTGAGTGAGACAGAGAGAGCACAAGCAGGGGAGGGGCAGAGAGAGAGGGAGACAGAGAATCCCAAGCAGGCTCTGCACCGTTAGTGCAGATTCTGACTTGGGGCTTGAGCCCATGAGGCTGCAAGATCATGATCTGAGCCAAAACCAAGAGTCAATGCTTAACCAACTTAGCCACCCAGGTGCCCCAAAGATTTCATTCTTTATTTTGGCTGGGTAATATTCCATCATGTGTATACACCACATCTTTATCCTTCATCTGTTGATGGACACTGAGGTTACTTCCATATCTTGACTATTGTAAATAATGCTGCAATAAACATAAGGTTGCATATATCTTTTCTAATTCATGTTTTCATTTTATATGGGCAAATACCCACTAGTGGAGTCACTGGATCATATGATATTTCTGTTTTTAATATGGGGGGAACTTCCATACTGTTTTGCAGTGACTGTACCCAGCATGTCCTTCCTACCAACAGCACACAAGCGTTCTCTTTTCTCCACGTCCTCACCAACATTTGTTATTTACCGTCTTTTTGATACTAGCCTTTCTGACTTGTGTAAAGTGGTATCTCATTGTGGTTTTGATTTGCATTTCCCTGATGATGAGTGATGTTGAGCATCTTTCCATGTGTCAGCCATTTGTATGTCTTTGGAAAAAATAAATGTCTTCTCAGGTCCTCTGCCCACTTTTTAATTGGATTATTAGCTTTTTAGGTGTTGAGTTATAGGAGTTCTTTATATATTTTGGATACTAATCCCTTATCATACATATCATTTGCAACTATCTTCTCCCATTCAGTAGGTTACCTTTTCATTGTGTTGATGGTTTCTTTCACTGTGCAAAGGCTTTTTAGTTTGGTATAGTCACAGTAGTTTAATTTTGCTTTTGCTTCCCTTGCCTCAGTAATCATATCCATAAATATGTTGCTAAGGCTGACATCCAAGAGATTACTGCCTATGTTTTCTTTTAGGAGTTTTGTTTTGGGTCTTACGGTTAGGTCTTTAATACATTTTGAGTTTATTTTTGTGTGTGGTGTGAGAAAGTGGTCCGGTTTCATTCTTTTACATGTAGCTATCCTGTTTTCCCAATATCAATTATTGAAAAGATGGTTTTTTGCCTCCTTTGCCATAGATTAGTTAACCATATAAGTGTGGGTTTATTTCCACTTGTTCCACTGATCTTCATTTCTGTTTTTGTTTCAGTCTACCATACTGTTTTTATTACTACAGCTTTGTGGTGTAGCTTGAAACCAGGTGATCTTATTTAAAATAGGACCCTTTGCTGTTCTCGTACCCCTTAACCAGCCTTATTTTTCTTCATATGACCTGATGTCATATTAGATATTTGTTTAAAGATATTGTTATCTCTGTGAGGTTTTGTTCTTCATCATGACCCCAGTACCTGGAGCAAGGCCTGGCACCTAAAAGGTGCTCAGTAAATGGCTAGTAAATGAATATATGAATGGACCCAAGGCTCAGATAGCTGGTTTTACCCTTGACCCCATTTATTGGATGGACCTAGGTTCAATGTATACCTTTTTATTTTTATATCAATGTGTAAAATTTGGATTTTAGTGTTGGAAGGAAGCTCCTTTGAGCTCATTTAATGCTGTCCCCTCCTCAGTATAGAAATCCTATGCTCTGTTTTCCTATTTTGTGGGAGTGTTCCGAGCAGCAAGTCTTCAGTATCTTGCAAATAAATCTCATATAAGTTTCTTAACATTTATCACTTACATAGCCTGAGGCAATTAAATGTCTCCACACTACCTAACCTACCATCATCTCTTATGTCCTCTTTATCATAAAGAATAAAATGTAGTTTACTACTTTTAAAATGTGTTGTGGGGCACCTGGGTGGCTCAGTTGGTTAAGCGTCTGACTTTGGCTCAGGTCATGATCTCACTGTGAGTTTAAGCCCCACGTCGGGCCCTGTGCTGACAGCTCAGAGCCTGGAGTCTGCTTCAGAATCCGTGTCTCCTTCTTTCTCTGCCCCTCTCCTTCTCTCTCTCTTTCTCTCTCTCAAAAATAAACATACATTAAAAAATTTTTTTTAAATGTATTGTAAAATGTAATTTTAAGTGTTAAGTCCAGATACATAGTGTTGGTGAAGTGAGTTTTTTGTTTTGTTTTGTTTTGTTTTGTTTTGCTTACGAGTTGTCCTATCGCCATGTGGTACCTTAGTAGGTTTTTCAATTTTCTTAAGAGTTGCCCCTGGTGAAATATCTTTAGTACAAAGAACAGATTTCTATGGCAAATTTCTATGGAAAATGTTTTTTTCCCACTCACTGGGGATATGGGCTTTATTCTCTTCCTAGATTGTCGGACTGCACACCAACATTGACTTCCTTCTTAGCCTGTCTGGCCACCCAGAGTTTGAGGCTGGAAACGTACACACCGATTTCATCCCTCAACACCGCAAAGAACTGTTGCCCATTCGGAAGGCCACAGCCAAAGAGCTTTTATGCCAGGCAGCTGTGGGTCTCATCCTCAAGGAGAAAGCTATGTCTGATGTTTTCAAAATTCAGTCACAAGGTATGGAATGCTTTTCTCTTTCCTCTGCTTGTCAGGATTTTATAAATAATCATTGGAGGTGCTTTTCTTTCTTTATGACACTTTTGTGTCCCTTTTCTTCTCTCAGTGGTTGACACTGTCCTCTGCTAAGTGGTTTTTTAGTATGAAGTAGATTCACGTATCATGGATGCATCCATAAACACTTTTTTAATCCATTAAATGTAACTTAACTAATTGCCTAATAGTGTTGAGCTGGGGCTCTTTTTTCAACCAAACGCTGGTCCTTCCTGTACCCTGTGCTGACCCCTTCCAAAGCTTTTTTAATTCGCTGCTTCTCAAGGGCCTACTTATTGTATCCTTGTACCTACCGTAACTTCCTTGGTCCTGGGGACTGAAGACAGAGCACTGGGGACTCTCATTACCTGTTAATTCATTGTTGAGTTATTTCCTCCTCTCCTTTTCCATTCTGTGATCAAATTTCTGTCTAACTAGAGACCTAGGCACTTCCTCCAATCAGAGGATCTAAACATGGGAAGGAAAATGGCAGAGATTCATCCTGGTTGCCACGCCCACACATCTCTGCTTCAGCTTCCCCACTGAGTTGTTGCCCAACCTCTCCCTAACACCTCAGGAAGCTAGAAATTCATAATGAAAACTCATTAGCTTATTACAGTTTCAGTCAGTTCTCCATTAAAATGTTCTTCCCTCTAAATTGAGCAAAATCTGGGGACACAGGGTGGCTCAGTCAGTTAAGTGTCTGACTCTTGGTTTTGGCTTAGGTCATGATCTCACAGTTCATGGGTTCAAGCCCCGCACTGGGCCCTGCACTGACAGCACGGAGCCTGCCTGGGATTCTCTCTCTCCCTCTCTCTCTGCCCTTCCTGTACTCTCTCTGTCTTTCAAAATAAATAAACTTAAAAAATGAAATAGATTGCTAATCTGAAAGAATGCAAAACATAAAATAAGATAAGATAAGCAAAATCTGAACTCTCCCCAACTTGCTCCAAAATATATACTTTAGGCTAACTCTGAGCTTTGGAGCAAACAGGAAAAAAGAAAAATTAATCCATTTATCTCTTCATTATTTTTAGGATTATTATATTATTATAGGATTTTTTTATTAGGATCTTTAATTTCTAGATTCATTCAAGAAAGTTATATTGAGAGCTTAAAATATATAACTACATCTTTAGGAGATGTATGCTCTATTCTCATTCTGTCCTTTTACAATTCTAAATGAAATGCCTCCAAATATGCCCATACAGTGTTGCTAAGCCTGAATATAGCATTGTTACAATCAAGCATCCTCTTACTCTCTCCTTCCTTTTTATAATGTATACTGGCACACCCATGAACTTCAGAATAAATTGCTTCAATTCAGCTATGCCGTAGCTCCTGGATATTGTCCAACAGACACGCCTGTGGGCAGGACGAGTGACGCACAAAGAGGCTAAGTGAAAGGAAAAGTAGTGAGTGGTGGAGATTTTGGTGACCTGGAACGCATTTGCCCAAGAAGGGGAGACCACTGTGCGGCTTGTGCCCCCAGAGGAAGAGAGCTTGGGCTGCAAATACTCTGATTTTAGCCAAGCTGGAATTTTTCATATAACCTTTTCTGAGATGTAAATTGAAGTATCTAATTTAAATTTAGAGCAATGAGAAGAACAAAGAAGACACATTTGAGCTGCCAGTGTAGGACAGGTGTTTTATGTTTTCTTTTGAAAGGTATGAAGTCAGGCTTGGTGTTTGTAAATTTGTTGTTGAATTTGAATTTTTTTTCTAGATCGGTACTCCCCTTTTGCATCCAGCAGTGGAAGAAGACTGAATACCTGTTACACCAGAAACATAACTCTCAGGGATGGTAAAAAGAGTAAGTAATGTTTTATTAAAAGAGAAATGTGCTTTATAGAAATATATCACTTATCTGGAAAAAAAGGATTCAGCCCAGACATGATCGGTCAATTACATTTTTTTTTTTTTCAACGTTTTTTATTTATTTTTGGGACAGAGAGAGACAGAGCATGAACGGGGGGGGGGCAGAGAGAGAGGGAGACACAGAATCGGAAGCAGGCTCCAGGCTCTGAGCCATCAGCCCAGAGCCTGACGCGGGGCTCGAACTCACGGACCGCGAGATCGTGACCTGGCTGAAGTCGGAGGCTTAACCAACTGCGCCACCCAGGCGCCCCTGTCAATTACATTTTTTAAGCTCCCTAGCCTAACCATTGGAAGGAGTACTAGAATTGATTGGCTCAGGTGGTACATTAGTGCTATTTTTCTTCTTTATACTTTTTCTGTATTTTGTAAATATTTGAAAAATATGTCACACAATATACATAGCAAAATGACTGAAATGAAATATGCCACGATGTTAGTGAGGTTACCATTGGGTAGCAGGATTTAAGGGGATTTCCCTCCCTCCATCCCCACCCCCATCATCCTTCTTTGTTCTCTTTGCTTTGCAGTTTTTCTTCAGCAAGAATGTACTACTTTTAAATAAGAAAAACAATATCCAAAACTACTCCAGTAGGGAGGATTACCCACCACTCAGGCATTGTTTCAGGTGGAAGAGGGTTACTAAGAAGCTATGATTTATTAAGTACCTGATCACATGTAAATTTTTATCTTCACTATAATTTAATTAAGGGGGAATCCCTATCATACCCATGTATGGCTGATGAAACAGGCAGAGAAGGTGAAGGAACTTACTCAAGGCTAGTGAGATTGACATCCAGCCTTTCTGACCTTGACTCCTGTGCTATTTTTACTTTTCCAGTGGAAAATTGATTTTTGACTGCAAACTAATTTGAGTAGGCTGAGGGTGGGACTGATTTATTGTAATTGAAGCCAGGAGAGGCTAACATCTAAAATTTTAAATTTTTTATAAATTTGTGGCTGGAACAACGTACCAGAGGGATCAGAATCCCATGATAGCAGCATCCCTTCTGCTGCTGGACAGTTTGCATAGGAAACAGGATGGGTGCAGAGTCAGAGCCGAGAGAGCTAGTTAACCTTAAATGTGAGGTGTCATTAAACCGTGAATGCTCCATTATAAAAATGTACCCAGCAGGTAGAACAGAATCTTCTTGCCGCTCATGGGAACCCCCTCCCCCCACCCCCAGACAAAGTAGAATCTTCTTTATCTCAACTCTGTGTAGACATGCACTCAGTTTTTAGCAAATCCCCTTTTCATCTAAGTTGATTGGATTAAAGCTCGAGATATTTTTTCATCATGAACCTAGATGGGCATTACTTCACATGCACTGAGTACATGGAAAGAAAGTTTGCAAACATCCACTAGTATCTACTAATACCCATTTTATACTAGTGTGTTTATTCATTTCATCCTAAAAACAAAACCCTACAAAATCTGGGATTATCTTACTCTAGACTCCTATATACTGAATGTAAGTATCAGCAGCAGTAAAGTTTCAATGACCTCTTCAACCTAAATTAAACAGAAAATCATACTTGTGATTAAACTTCAGATGAGCCGACTGTGTTATTTGGTATGGATCTTCACTGAAGCACTTAGCAGTGTTTTGAACTATGCTGCATTTCTTGGAAATATTTAAATTTTTAAATTAAAAAACAAATACATTATTGAAAACCAACATGATCGCTGTTCACTACATCCTTTTGGTAGTTATTTTTCAACGATAACCCAGGCCTGAATGTAATAGTTTTCAGAAATGTTCTGGTGGGTCTCTAATAAATGCTTATTAACAGTAACCATGATTGAATAAGTGAGTACACCAAACAGGAAGTCTTAAGAAGTCAGAAGCATTTATGAATCTAAAGTAGAACTAATTCTTAATGATCTCAGTGAGAATTATCAAGTATTTTAAATATTTAAGGCTTGAAAAATATTCTTACTTGGTTGCTAGTGGCCATGCTTCACAGAATCCTGCCCTACCCTCAGTAGTAACAGTAATAGCTAAGATTTATTGAGCTTTTGGTATATGCCAGCTATTAAGTTCTTTCCATGGATTATTTAATTTCCATTTTCAGAACAAGCCAATGAAATTGGTGTTGTTATTAGTGTCAACTTTATAAATGGGGAACCAAAGTTTAGAGAGATTAATAATTTTCTTAAAATCATAACAAAAGTAATTGGTGGAACAGAATTCAAACCCATACCCCAGGGTATATGCACTTATCTAACACTGCACCATGCTAAACTTCCATACCTTATTAAATACATTAAGAGGATAGGATACCTGATTGGTTCAGTGAGTAGAGCATGTGACTTGATCTTGGGGTCATGAGTTCAAGCCTCGTGTTGGGCATAGAGCTGACTTGAAATTAATTAATTAATTTAAAAAATAGGTAAGAGGATGTTTAAGGTTCTCTTGTGGAGGTCTAGAGATAACTAAGGGAGGGAGGAATAAGGTCAGTTGCCCTATAATATATGAAAGAATTTATTCTCTTTGATGTAATTGTAAATGGGGTTGTTTTCTTTATTTACCTTTCTGCTATTTTATTATTAGTGAATAGAAATGCAGTAGGGGGTGCCTGGGTGGCTCAGTCGGTTAAGCCACCGACTGTTGATTTGGCTCAAGTCATGATCTCACAGTTCATGAGTTTGAGCCCCTCATCGAGCTCCGTGCTGACAGCAGGGAGCCTGATTGGGATTCTCTCTCTGCCCCTCCCCTGCTTATGTGCTCACTCTCTCTCTCATTCTCTGTCTCTCAAAATAAATAAATAAAACTTAAAAAAAATTCAGACTTTTGTGTGTTGATTTTGTATCTTGCAACTTTCTGAATTTACTTATTAGATCTAATAGTTTTTTGGGAGAGTTTTTAGGATTTTCGATATATGGTATCATATTGTCTGCAAATAATGACAGTGTTACTTCTTCCTTATCAGTTGAATACCTTTTATTTATTTTTTTGTCTGATTGCTGTGGCTAGGACTTCCAGTACTGTATTGAATAAAAGTGGTGAGAGTGGACATCCTTGTCTTATTCCTGACCTTAGGGGGCAAACTTTCAGCTTTTTATCATTGAGTATGATATTAGCTGTGGGTTATCGATAGATGAATAGATAAAGAAGATGTGGTATATATACACAATGAAATATTACTCAGCCATAAGAATGAAAATCTTGTCATTTGTGATAACATAGATGGACCTAAATGGTATTATACTAAGTGAAATAAGCCAGAGAAAGACAAATACCATGTGATTTCACTTATATGTGGAATCTAAAAAACAAAGCAAGTGAATAAACAAATAACAAAGAGAGAAACAGACTCATAAATATAGAGAACAAACTAGTGGTTGCCAAAAGAGGTGGGGGCGAATGAAATGGTGGGGAGGATTAAGAGGTACAAACTTCCAGTTATAAAACAAGTAAGTCATAGGAGTGAAAAGTACATGATAGGGAATATGGTCAATAATACTGTGATACACTTATCATGGTAAGCATTTCATAATGGATATCATTGCTGAATCACTATGTTGTATATGCAAAACTAATTTAATATTATATGTCAATTATAATTCAAATTTTTTTAAATGTTCTTAAAAAGACTTTTCCTGGCAATGTGTTTACTGTGATTCTATTGGCATTCATGTCAGCTAAATACTTTTCATATTTCATAAATCAAAAAAAAACCTAATCTGGTGTAAGTGGATGCATTTTCTCTTAAGAAGGAATGAAAGATATTGACAAGACATAGGGTGGAGAAGTTTCATTTACTTATATGTTCATTACAAAGTTTCTGAAAAAATAGATGTTCTGAGTAATGTGAAGAAGAGAAAAAAAAGATGTGTTTGTCCCTACTTTTCTTCCTTAAGGAATTTACCATCTGGCAAAGGAGAAGTGAGTATGTTGGGAAGACAGATGGTGCAGTGGTTCATAATGCAGACCCTTGAGTTAGACTGTTATGGGTTTGAATTCTGGCTCCTCTGTTGTCTGTGACCCTTGGGCAAGTGACACACTCTCTCTAAGCATCAAGTGTCCTCACCCATAAATGGGAATGGTAGTGGTAATTACTTCCTTGGGTTGTTGTGGATATTAAATGAGACAACACATCAAAAGCTCATTGTATGTCACATAGCAAGTGGGCAATAAACACTAGTTGCCGTCATTATCATCATCATCATTAAACTTGCTACTATTGAAAGACAAAGTGGATATGTATGTCACATGTTAATTAAAAAAAGGTTGGAAAAATAAATTTTTAAAAGTTGGTTGCAGTATGTGTAAGAATATGTTATTTTTATAAAAGAAAAATACTAGTTTGCATTTTAAAAAACTTGAAGGGGCTCACATGTTAAAGAGTTCAATAGTAGTTCTATCTGGGCAATAGAGAGGACTTTCACATTTTGCTTGATGTACTTCAGTATTTGACCTTTGTGAAGTTTTATTTTTGCAATTTTTAAAAAAACGGATAAAGAGAAAAATTATTCCATCATAAAACTGGATGAGGAAAGAATCATAATGGTGTTCTATATGCAGAAGTGTGTCTAAATGTTCAGAGAAGAGCAACTTCATTCCACATAGACAGACTTTTCCCAAAGACCACGAATGAGCATGATGTCAACAAGGGGCAAGGTTTCAGTTGGGGTGGCTGGGACTGGTGACACAGTGAAGGGGGAGTGGAGCAAAGAGGCACAGCGGGGCGAAGGCTGGAGGCACATATGGAGAATATTAATTGGCCCATGTTCCCATTTCGTTGTAATATAGGGCTGTGTAGAAGAAGGGTGGGAAATACGACTGAGTTTAGGGCCTTCAGTATCAGGCCAAGTATTTTGAATATAGAGGAGACATGCTAGGCAGCATCAGCTGGAAGGGCTGAGACAGGAAGCAAAAAGTTCCAAGAAGACCTCAGAGTCAGCCAGGCCTTTGGCCATCAGCCCGAATCAGGGTTGAGTGATGGGAACGAAAGGAAGAAATGAACAGGACAGGTAGGGAAGGATGTGGCAGCTTTGTAGTGGCTATTGCATGTGGAAAGCAAAGGAGAAGGTAAGGATGACAGGTTTTAAATCTGGGTGACCAGGAGAATACTAGTGCCAGTCATGGAGCTCCCAGGGCGGGAGGGAATGCAGGCAGAGTGGGGACATGATTTGATTTATTGGACCTACCATGTTCACTTTAAGGTGCTGATAGAGCATCCAGCTGGGAATGACTAATCAGAGTTCTGGAGAAGGAAGGTCAGGGCTGGAAATAGATGTGAGCTGGCAGCATCAAAATGGTGGTTAAAGTATCAGGAGTCGATGAAGTGACTTTGGTCTGCATTCTCTGCACCACAGAGCTTTTGATTTCCATCTCCTAGGAAAGTCCGTAACCAATTCTGTGTCCACAAAATAATATGAAATATATTGTATATTATATTTATATGGTCGGTTACAGTTTACACAGCAGTTTCACATTTATTTAATCACTGTTACATTCTCATACCCATTTAACAGGTCAGAATGGAGCAGAAAACCAGGACTCAGATTTTAAAGGACAGTCAAGATCACAGAGGTGATCACACCACAGATGGCAAATTTGGGTCTTAAATGAGAATTTCTCTCTCCCAATTCATTGCATTTCCTATTTTAACACTTTAACTTTCCTTGTTTAGAGAAAAATATCTAAAATATCCTACAACATTAGAAGAGCTAAAACTCCCTCTTTAAAAAAATTTTAATCTAGTATAGTTAACATACAGTGTTTTATTAGTTTCAGGTGTACAATATAGTGATCCAGCAATTCCATATATTACCCAGTGCTCATCAAGATAAGTACACTCTTGATCTCCTTCATCTATTTCACCCATCCCCCCCATCCACCTCCCCTCTGGTAACCATCAGTTCTCTATAGTTAAGAGTCTGCTAAAAGTCCATTTTTTAAGAAACAAAAGTTTGAAATTCACTTTTATTGGAACTCACCTATAGATTTTTAAAAATCTTGTCAGGGAGTTAAAAGATGTTGGTATCCCTAAAGGCTGGTTATCTTTAGGTTGAAAGAGATTTTTAGAATCCCCGTCTATGATTGTCTTCTAATTTTTCTTCAATTTTCCCCCCTTTTTCATAAAGATGTAGCCATAGCTGTCACATATAACCTCGATGGGTCATATAGCATGCAGGTAAGCCTTACTGGTTTTCTTTGTACAGTTTAGAGCTAATTCTGATCTCTCTCATACAGAGGAGGGTCTTTTTTCACACTCTGGTTTCTCCCAAGCCATTGGACTATAGTTAGGAGAATGTCATGTGTTTTTATTTCAGACCAATTTGGGGAAATTACTACACTTTCTGATTGTTTCCTCAGTTTGGCTGTGGTTCCCCTAAGTATGAAAACCTGTTTTAAAAAATAGCATTGAATTAGACAGCTAACGAATTCCTGAAGTATGTGCATGTATTCACATCTAAAGCAGCCATTCACAAACTTTTTGGTCTCAAAATCCATGGATACCCTTACAAATTACTGAGACTCCTCAAAGAGCTTTTGTTTGTGTTGATTACATGTATTAATACTTACCATTTAGAAAATTTAACTGAGCATATTTTTCTTACTGTTATTTTTAATATATATTTTACAAAAGTATACATAATGTAAAATATACCATTTTAAACGTTTTTGAGTGTAAATACCATCACATTGTTGTACAACCACCACCACCTTCCATCTCTTTTTTCCTCTTGCAAAACTGAAACTCTGTACCCATTTAAACAGTAACACTCCATGTGCCCCCTTCCCCGCCCACCCCCCCTCAGCCCCTGGCAAACACCAGTGGGCTCTCTGTGTCTATGAATTCGATTACTTTAAGTACTTCATATAAATGAAATCACTCAACATTTGTCCTTTTGTGATTGGATATTTCACTTAGCATAATGTCTTTAAGGTTCTTCTATGCCATAGTTTATGTCCAAGTTTCCTTCCTTTTTAAAGTGGAATGATACTGCATTGCCTCTGTATATCGCACTTCGTTTATTCGTTCGTCTCTTGATGGAATTGGTTCGTCTTGGTTGCTTCCACCTTTTGCCTATTATGAATAATGCTTCTGTGTACATGGGGGACACATATATCTTTGAGACCCTATTTTCAATCCTTTGGGACATACACCCACAAACAGAATTGCTGGTTTGTATGTTCATGTTCTATTTTTAATTTTTTGAGGAACTACCATACTGTTTTCTGTAGGGGCTGCACCATTTTACATTCCTACCAACAGTATTGGAGGGTTTCCTTTTCTCCACATCCTCATCAACATTTACTTTCTGGGTTTTTTTTTTTTTCTTTTTTTTAACAGCCATCCTAATGGGTGTGAAATGTTATCTCACTGTGGTTTTGATTTGCATTTCCATAATAATGATGTTGAGCATCTTTTCATACGCTAATTGTCCATATCATCTTTGGAGAAATGTCTATTCATGTCTTTTGCCTTTTTACAATCGGGTTGGTTTTTTGTTGTTGTTGAGTTGTAGGATAAACTGAGAACATTTAAAACCTAAGATTACACAAGCACACGTTTATTAGCTATCAGAGTAATATTATCACATGTCCAGTCTCTAGAAAATCCCACTGTTTGTTCATGAGAGAATGAGAATTTTTTAAAAAGGCAAATACCATTAGTATTATTATGAAGTAGTTTGATATTGTGGACCCCAAGAAGGGTCTTGGGGACCCCAAGAGATCCACAGGTCCTAATTTGAGAATCTCTAGTCAAAATGTTTATGATAGCCCTCAATGAAAAGAATCCATTACACTGACAAAATGAAATGCTGAAAGGGTTAAAAAAACAATGTGAGAACTCAACCACATTCCTATATATTAAAGTACAAAATCAGAGACTAGAATAAATCATTTGTAATATGAGCCAAACGACGTTAAGTCCAACAAAATTGATTGATCAAGGATACTTTGGATCTGCCAATACTATGAGATACCATTTTCTTTCTTTCTTTCTTTTTAAAGCTTATTTATTTTTGAGAGAGAGAGAAACAGACTGTGAGTGGGCAAGGGGTAGAGAGAGAAGGAGACACAGAATCCAGCAGGCTCCAGGCTCTGCACTGTCAACACAGAGCCCGATGCAGGGCTCAAACTCATGAACTGCGAGATCATGACCTGAGCTGAAGTCGGATGCTTAACCGACTGAGCCACCCAGGCGCCCCTGAGATACCAATTTCTTAAACTGAGATTCAGAAAAACTAGGGGGTCAACGTATTTTAGTATATGAGAGTTGTAACTGATACTCGTACCTCTGGTTTGGGGAATGCTTCATATCCCTTGGTAAAGTTAACTCCAGATTGAACTACTACATTTCACAAATTTAGAATGTGCTTGTGTAAATCTTTAAACAAAACTGTTCCCCATCTAACCTTTATGTCCTGAGAATTTCACAAACATTCACATGGCTGTTTTAGTAGGTTACAGAGCACAGTAAAATGTCATATTTAACTTAGGATAGATGAGAAGCAGCATATAAATACTGCACTGTAACCTGTTTCACCTTAGCCTACATCGTATATTTGGAAAGAATAGCCACAGGACTTTCACAGTAACCTCATGGGAATTGAAATGAAAAATAGAGAAGATTTAAATGGATTTCCTGTGTGTGAAGGAATTTTTTTTTCTTGGGTGTGTATGTGAGAAAACATTTTTTAAAACAGAAAGGTTTCATGTCCGTTTGTCAGCTTCCTTGAAAGATCAAGTGTGAAGTCTGTTTCTTGTCACTCTCTCCTCAAGGGCAAAAATTGTGGCTGTCTCCAGCTAGTTAATCTTCTTAACTCATAACTCAAACCCATAAATTTTATCTACATCTTGGGGAGATAAAAGATACACCATCTAATTAGGTGGTTCTGGCCTTTTTCTTTACTGACATTGGCATAGTAAAACCAAATTTGACCTCAGGTACTCAGAAATGAATACTTAACATGTAATATAGTCAACCGAATTGTGATAATTTTACTTAATTTGATTTGTATCTCTATTTCACATTTTTATTGTTATTCTTAAATGAACATTTATCTGTAGCATTATGGCACTATAGATATGTTCTCTGGGTTTTTTTTTTTTTTTCTTTTAATTATCTTAACTGCTATTTCTATGTAGAGTACTTTGTTTCTGAATCTTAGGGGCAAAGTTCCTGCAGGGCTTTTTAAAAAAAATATTTCACCTGTTACCTTTTGAAACTGTTAACAGTAAAGAATTGATTCTGATTGTATTAATTCTGTAGGGTTGTTTATTTTTTAAGAATCTTATTTTTCTGTTTTTTGTTGTTATTGTTTTTTCAGATTCAAGATAAAACTTTCCAAGTCCTTGGTGATCTTTGTAATGAGGGAGACTGCACTTACCTGAAATGTTCTGTTAATGGAGTTGCTAGTAAAACTAAGCTAATTATCCTGGAAAACACTATTTACCTATTTTCCATGGTAATGTCCCTTTTTTATAATAACACTGTTGAGGTTTGGGAGAAAATTGCTTGACCGGAGGCATCTCACTAAAAGATTAGAAAGACCTTGCTTCCTTCCATCACTGCCATGACCTTTCCTCTGTGTTTCCTTCTCCACTCTGTTTCTTTGCCACATTTCTGCCTTCCCTAGTTCTTTTGTCCACACATGTTCTCCCTGATAGACACATACCATTTTCTGCCTTTAATTCTGAAACATGCCCTTACATCCTTATTGTCAGAGAGTATCTTACTGCCCATTGGGCAGTCTTCTCTCTGAGATTTGATGCCTGAATACTTTGCCCATCCTCCTGGCACTTGGAATTCTGGGGATTTGGGAGGAGGTGACCGCTGAGAGCGAGTCTATGAACTGGATGTTTCTTGTGGGGATGGGGGCAGTCAGAAGGGGTAGTGTCTTGGCAGTCAAAGGATGGTTGATGATCGAGACAGGCCTGGCATATCTTTGGTCAGGAGCTTATTTCCTGACTCATTGCTCTCACGGGCCTGCTGCCTGATGAGCCCATAGTTTCTGCACGGGCAGAAAAGAAAATGTATTATCAAATACACTGTGTCCTCTTCAGAGTCTTCTCACATTTGAAAAACACCTTACAGATCATAGTCCTTTATATTCCAGTAATTAAACTACTGTATACAGAATCAAGGATGACTTCACTTTACTAGGCATTCCTTTCCATAGTTATTGCCGGAACAATATGGTGGTGGAGACAGTTTGGTGGAGTGGTGATGAGCGGGAGTTCTGGAATGTGAAGCTGCTTTGGTTCAAATCTTGGCTCTACCTCTGAGCAGCTGTGTGACCTATGGCAAGTTAAACTCCCTGGCTTCAGTTCCCCCATCTATAAACAGGAATAATAACAGTACCTCCCTACCTCATAAACTTGTTTTGATGACTATATATATATATATATATACACACACACACACACACACATATGTATAAAACTGTTAAGAACAGTTTCTGGCTTAGTCTAAACACTTGATAGTGGAGATGCTACTCAAAATGGCTATCAGATAGTGGCTATTTTTTAGCAACAGTTACGTACATTAATTCCTTTAATCCTGTTGTGAGGCATGATGCCAATACTCCTTTATAATGGGAAACCAAGACTAAGAGGAGTTCAGTAATTGCTTAAGGTCACAAAGCTAGATTAGAACCCTGGTATTAAAGATTTAACAAATAGCTTGGAAACAGTCCTGTATCTCAGGGTACAGTGATTTGAAACAGTGATTCAAAACTACAGCGATTTGAACTTGATTTCAGTTCCAGTTTGTTTTCTGTTTACAGACGGGAAGTACTCAGATTGACATTCCAGTCCCCAAATACTTGTCTTCAATGAGCTCAGATGGAACTCAGGAAGGTGCCATAGCTCCTATGACGGGTACCATTGAAAAGGTAATCATGTGAATGTATACAGAATGATGTTCAGTAAGGCCCAGTAAATATCTCCATTGAACTTAGTCATATATATTATTTTTCTCTCTCCAATCTCTCTCATTGGGAAGTATCCTCTTGAAGAAAACAAGAGACTGGGACACCCAGCTGGCTTAGTCGGTAGAGCATGTGACTCTTGATCTTGGGGTTGTAAGTTCAAGCCCTGTGTTGGGTATAGAGATTACTTAAAAATAAAATCTTTAGGGGCACCTGGGTGGCTCAGTCTCTTAAGCCTCTGACTCTTGATTTGGGCTCAGGTCATGATCTCATGGTTCATGGGATCAAGCCTGGCATCAGGGTCTGCACTGACAGCATTCAGCCTGCCCGGGATATTCATTCTCATTCTCTCTCTCTCTCTCTCTCTCTCTCTCTCTCTCTCTTCTCCCCCCCACCTCAAAATAAATAAATAAACATTTTTAAAAAAATAAAAAAATAAAATAAAATCTCAGGGCTCCTGGGTGGCTCAGTTGGTTAAGCATCTGACTCTTGATTTCACCTCAGGTCATGTCATGAGATCGAGCCCCCGCATCAGGCTCCATGCTGAGTGTGGCCCTCTTCCTCTGCACCTCCCCTGTTCGCTCACTCTATAAAAGCAGGCAGGCAGGCAGGCAGGAAGGAAGGAAAGTCTTAAAACAAGAGACTATGTGATAGATTGATTTTCTATGTTCAGTCTTCAATGAAAATACCCGTTTACCTAATTTATGATACTGTTATTTTTGAAAGTGGAAATTTCCATCAAAGTATAAATAATCTAAATTTGTCTTTTTATGATTAAAATGGAGCATTCACCAAGCATTACCCAAAAGGGCTATTTTTTAATGTCAAATTTAACACAAACAATTTATCATTAAATAACATTTTTTTTCCAATGTACATAACTACATGTGTGTTAAAATAAAATTTGAAAGGCTGGTACTGATGAAGAACAATGAGGTTTGGTGTTTGAATGCTGTATATATTCAGAATTAAGATCCATGCTGAAGTAACTTCAAATGGTGGTAGATTAGTAGTCTTTTTTATATATACACTTGAATATAGTAGAGTTCCTTTAAATGCATCCAAGTCATAAAAATTCAACTCTATATTGTTGGTACCCAAAAAGAAGAAGGAGGCAATAACTATTTAAGTAGTGAAAGTGATTGCACCCCCTGTTCCCCTCTGCACATGTTTGTCCCAGAGGGAGTATGAGCTCAAAGACTTTGATCTGCCTTTAACTCACTCAATCTCACTTTCCATGTACATTCCAAAATGTAGGCATCCCTGAACATCTATAGGGGAAAAATGCACATTTTCCCTATAGCCGCCCCCTAGACCATTGATTTCATCAAACACTGTTATAGCATCACCCAGCATTGGGTGATTTGGGGGCTTTCAGAGGTGTTTCTCATTTTTCACAATTTTGGCTCTACACATTGACTGTGGAACCTAATTCCACTGTGTGATGTTTCTAAAAACTCCTTGATAACCATGTTAACTAAGAAGACAGTGAGACCATATGGGATATATGAGTTCACTTATACATGAAAAATGGAAAATAAAGGTTTGGGTTTTTTTTTTCCCCAAGGTTGCCAATAATTTAATTCTTTCACATGAAGACCGTCTATACATTTACCACACAGGACACTCAAAACTTGGAGCACTATCCTAGACTACCTATAAAATCTAGAAAACCAGGCATGCCCCACTACCCTGCCCATGACATTTAAGTGCATTGGTTCTTCCCCTGTTGGTGGTATGTCTTGTCTGTACATTTATTAAAACACAAAAGGACCTTGAAATATATAAATCATATTCATCTGATTCAAGGAAAACTAGATGGTTTGGGGTTGGGGAGAAGGAGCTAAGCAGTGCTCCCCACTGACAAGAGGGCCAGCAGTGCAAGATTGATCTGTAGGTCTCTGATTTGCACCTGTACACCTGTCTTTGACAGATAAGACAACCAGACAGACCCATACTTCTACTGTGTACATTTATATACCACCTCTGTGGACCACGAGGGACCTCTGTGTTTAAAAAAATTTTTTTATTGTTTATTTATTTTTGAGAGACAGAGACAGAGCATGAGCGGGGGAGGGGCAGAGAGCGAGGGAGTCACAGAATCCGAAGCAGGCTCCAGACTCCGAGCTGTCAGCACAGAGCCCAATGTGGCACTCAAGCTCACGACCTGCGAGATCATGACCTGAGCCCAAGTCGGATGCTTAACTGACTGAGCCACCCAGGCACCCCGGAACCTCTGTGTTTTTAAATATTAACCTGTCACTCTTAATCTCTAGGTATTTGTGAAAGTCGGAGACAAAGTAAAAGCTGGAGATTCTCTAATGGTTATGATTGCCATGAAAATGGAGGTAATGAAATCATAAGTTCACTTTCCAATTAAACTTAGGGAACTATTAGATCTAATTGTTCTTTTGCCTTACTTTGTAAGCTAATACCCATTTTAAATATTAAGAGCCATGGATTGATGAAACATTAACTGCAGGAAACAAAACTAAAACCATCCTCCCCTTAAATATATTTTCATTTTAATTTGGTGAAACTGCACCTGTCAGTTCTGATGCTAAAATCAAAGAAATTGTCAACTCCTTAAATTCAGGCAGTTAGCCAGTTGACTGTTAACCGTTGGTATTTTCTAAGGCCAAACTTAGGATGCCAAGCATCAGTATCAAAGTGAAAACCTCAATCAAACTAGAGTAGCTATTTTAGGTCTTTAGAAATTGTAGGCCAATAGTTCTCAGCCGGACCACATGTTACGGTCATCTGAGGGGGAGAGCTTTGAAAAACTACTTCCCCAGACTGGTTGAATTGGGATCTCCTGGAGTGGGGCCCAAGGATCGTCCGTTTTTAACAGCTTCCCGGGTGAGACTCTACTGTGAAACTTGTTGAGAATTACCAGCTAGACTAGATAGAGCTTCCCGATTAGCGACCTTGCAGGTGTTACAGGTACGTCAAAGTAGTGACTCCTCACAACTGCAAAGCACACCATAAAAATGTTATTTCCTTCGGGTGCCATGCTTGAGAAACCTCAAAACAATTGGCTTTATTTTTCACTTTCGTCTCTGTTGCCTTACTGTGTGCTCAGTCTTCATTAGTATTACAGCCACGGTCGTGTCTTGTGTCCCTGCAGCTTACCATAAAGGCCCCAAAGGACGGCACAATCAAGAAAGTGTTCTACAAAGAAGGTTCTCAGGCCAACAGACATGCTCCTTTAATCGAGTTTGAGGAAGAGGAATCGGACAAAAGAGAAGCAGAATAAATGCCATCAAAGAAATGTCCAATTAAGCAGTATCTTAAATATAGTATCTGTACACCAAAAAGAGAAAGTGCCTTCCTGCTTTTCTCGGAGTCTAATAAACATCAGTTTTACTAAATGATTGTACAATTAGGCTAATATTTGAGAATCATGTACTTGGGTCACAAACACAATAAATTATCTATTTCATACTAATAAATTGAATTATATTTTTTTACTGGAAGCTAATATAGTTTGTTTCTGCCTCAAATTGTATACACTGTAGTGTCTTTTAGGAAGGTGGGCAGCAACTTGATCAAAAGAGAATGGAAGAGAAAAAGTTGTTTAATTATTTCCCATTTACAATCATGATGAAAATGGACGTGTTTCAGAGACGGATGCAAATCTGAAAATATGATTGAGTTGAAAGTAATTTTTCTGGGGCACCTGACTGGCTCGTTTGGAGGAGTGTGCCACTCTTGATCTCCTGGTTGTGTTCAAGCCCCATACTGGGCGTAGAGGTTGCTTACATAAATAAAACCTAAGGGGTGTCTGGGTGGTGCAGTCAGTTAAGCGTCTGACTCTTGATCTCGGCTCGGGTCATAATCTTGTGGTTTGTAGGTTCTGTGCTGATGGCATGGAACCTGCTTAGGATTCTGTCTCTCCTCTCTACCCTTCCCCCATTTGTGCGTGCACTCTCCCCCTCTCTCTCTCAAAATAAATAAACTTTAAAAAAATTAAAAATAAATAAATAGGGGCGCCTGGGTGGCTCAGTCGGTTAAGTGTCCGACTTCAGCTCAGGTCACGATCTCACGGTCTGTGAGTTCGAGCCCCGCGTTGGGCTCTGGGCTGATGGCTCAGAGCCTGGAGCCTGCTTCGGATTCTGTGTCTCCCTCTCTCTCCGCCCCTCCCCCATTCATGCTCTGTCTCTCTCTGTCTCAAAAATAAATAAACGTTAAAAAATAAATAAATAAATAAAACCTAAAAAAAAGTTATGTGGGAAAACATCAAACCCAAAATTGATCTATCTCCTGGCTGCCAAGAAAGCAATTCCATTGTCAAGAGAGTGGTGAGGATGTCCCAAATACTAAAATTGGAAATGTGGAGTTCTCAAATCTGATTACACATCCTAGTTAGAACGTCTATTTTTCCAACAAGGCAGGATGAAACTCAGTATCCTAAGATGTGGGTGGGGGTGAAGACCGATGTCAAGTGACTGGTGCAGAAAATAGGCATTTTAGGGGTTGGGGTGAGAGAGCTCTGTGGGCAGGTGTAATCAAGGCAGACCTCATAGAGGAAGGAGAACCCAGAGCAAGAGTGGGGAGGGGGAACTTATAGACTAGAAATGAAGAAGCAAGGCTTCACTATTGAACATGAGTAAGGTGTGTTCTATATCCAAGAACAGATCTGCCCAACAGGAGTGGGAGGTCCTTGGGAGGCTATATGAGAAAACGTGTGGCATTTAGGTTGGGGCCAGACTAACTGGCATGGAGGAGTAGGTTTGGATTTTATCTTGCGAGGGGCAGTTATATTGAATTATTTTTTAGCAAGGAAAATTTGGGAGAAAATTTGGCTAGTAGAGCCCCTCTGAGAAACTTCGACATTATTTCACAAGGTTGAACATCTGCATACCCTATGACCTGACTTCTAGAAATGCACAGATGCACTTGTGCACCAAGAATGTTCATGGCCACATTACCCATAACACTGGAAGCAATCCCAGTTGGTTGGCAGGAGAAGGGCTAAGTAACCCTGGTATGCCACACAGTGGAATACTATGTAACAACAAAATAAACAGGGTAAGAATATCCACAGGGATGAATCTTGGAATCATAAAGTTAAAGACAGGGTATTTAAAGTATTAGGTATTGGGCCAGGGGTTGAGATGGGTGAGGCATATAGAGGTGGATGCCAGCGACCGCTAGTGTTCTTGTAGGGCTGATGGTTGGTTATATTTATCAAACAATTATGCTTCGTATCTAACATGTTACATAGGAACGTTTTATAATTCAAATGGTATTTTTAAAAATTTCATCTGGCAGCAATATGCCAGTGGATGGAGGAAGAGAAGAATAGAGCCTGGAACACCCATTGGGAAGAAGTTCCTGCAGGTATTTTAGCATGGGGTAAAAAAGGAGAAGGCCATCTCAACCAGCGCTTTTTGAAAACGATATTTTTCACAGCAGAGGCTACAAAACTAAAACAAACAAAACTCTAAAAGCGGGAAAAGCAAAGGCACTCTGGTAGAAATTTGGGGTTGCTATTTGCCCCCTTTCATCTCTTCCAGTGGAATAAGATCAAGCTCTCGGTTTCCTTGTTACCTCGCTGTGTTGGTCAGAGGTAATAATGTTCATGGAAGGAATTTAAAGCCAGTTGTACCCACATGCTGGTGAAATTCACCGCCTCCTGCGGTGCTGTGTGGACAGAGTTCCTTTGCACCTGACTGCCTCTGTTCCTCCTAAAGACAGAGCGGGTACCACCATACACACCAGAGCATCTGGAAACCAAGATGGTAAGAAACGTTTTTTTTTTTTTGCCCTTGCCCTAATTAATGGGAAACAGGATCCAGCTGTGTAGAACGCACCATAATTCATAGCATGATACACCTGTGCACTAGGTGCCACGGGGGCCAGGTGGGCGGCGTCATAAATTCTACTTTGGGTTGGGAAGCTGAGGGAGAGGCAGTGACATTTGAACGGGGCTTTGGAGTACAGCCATTTGCCAGCGGAGAAAGAAGGTAAGATAAGGCCATTGCAGGGAGAGGGACTAGCAAGGGCTAATAATAACAGTAAGGCATGGAAGTACGCTCAGCGTTCAGGGCACAGAGCGATCTGGCTTGGGCTGGAGCACCGGGGTGCGGCAGGCAGGGGCTGGGGAAGTGGCTGCCCAGCAGGGAAAGGACTTTATTCTGGAGGCAGCTAGAGCCCTGGAGATTTTCAAACAGGCATGTTTTTCAAAGCTGTTTCTGTCCACAGTCTGAAGTACAGATTGGTGAGAGGAGAGAGACTAGAGACAGGGAGTCCAAAACAGGCACCAGATACGGATGCCTGAGCTGGACGGGCCAGGTGGAGAAGACAGAGCTTGGTACACATCTCCAGGACTTAAGAGTAGCTTTTCTTTTGGATAACCTCCATTTGTAAGCATGGGTCAAAACCAGAGGTGTATGACTGGAAGACAGCAGTTGGCTACTTTATCTCCGAGAGTAGCATTCTGGACGCGTTGTGTTCGGGTCTAGGACAAGGAAGAAAACAACAAAAGTTAAGAGCCCTGATGGCTGCTTTTTAATTGCTGGCGAGGCCACGTAGCATTGTAGTCTAGACAGCCTTGGAAGTTAAAATTCTTGCATTCAGACCCTCCTCTCGCCGCTGCTCGCTGTAGTGTCTCTGGCAAAGTCATTTACACTCCCTGAGCTTCATCTGTCAAGGTGGGTGGCAGTGCTACCTCACCGGGTTGTTTTGGAGATTAAATGAGAAAATGTAGAGGTGGCCTTCAGCACTGTGCCTAGAACATCATTTACACACAACTGATAGTATTAATTTTTAATTGCTGTTACTGCTCCAGAGCAATTAAGGAACTGCTCTAAATCCAGCTCAGCTGGTTATCCTTGTCAGCAAAATTCCCGGGTCCTGGGATGGTGAAAACCTCTACCTGGACACGCATCACTCCGTCCCCCCCCCGGGCTCTGGTCTGTTCCAGTGTCACCCAGGCACCTGTCAACCACAGGCAGACTATGGTGCCATCTGAGGAAGCCTCCATGGTCCCCTCCCTCTGCGACAGTGGGACTCCAGGCTGGCATGTCCTAGAGCCTGCATGTTAATGGAACAGCAGCACGCCCAGAAGCAGCATGTTTCCTGCACAAAGGACGGGCTGGACTAACTCCATCTTTTACATACATTGTGACACGTGTGTGTAGATGGCACGGGGGTGGGGGGGGTGGGGGCGAGGGCCTACGTTGTCTGGTTTCAGCCTCTGTGTGAGTGGGTGTCACCACTTCCGTAGGGTGGCCGAGTAGGGAGGTCTCTTCCTTGGCTGAACTCACTGTTTTTCCTCCACGACTGTCTTCTCTTCTCACCCTTGCACGCTTGCCGTTCTTAACCTTCAAATAGTTCTCTTAGGAATATTAAAAGTTGAAATGTACATCTATGTTCTGTGTACACGTGACACTTGTGGTTAAAATATTTACAGTGTTGATAGTAATACCTTGCACTTCTGTTGCACCTTTCATCAGGGGATCTCCAAAAGCACTCCTAGATATTCACACCAAGCTTCAAGACACCCAGAAAGAGGAAAATGTGATTTAAACTGTGTGGTGAGAGGGAAGGAGATGGATGTCCCCAAATGCTTTCCTCCAAGCCCAGAGCAGGGAGCCTTGGGTCATTAGTGCCTTCCTGCTAATGACACACTGCTCCCTGAGGGCTGGCCCCAGGGAGCTGCAGCCTTGGGGTAGCCGTTCTACTCCACCAGACTCTAAGTATAGGGCATCCCAGGAGGCTCAGCCACGCTCCACAGCTCTCAAAGTCGCAGCCTTTGCCTATCCGACTAAGAACAGTCTTGCCTATCTGCCCCCATCCCCCATGAAGAACCCTAGGTTCCTTCTGGACCAGGGAGTGCCTGGATCATTAGCAGATCCTAGCTGATACCAATGATTACCCTGTCGCCCTGACATTTGTCTCCCACGTGCTGGATGATGGGAATCAGAATGCCCTGTGCCTCTAACTGGCTCAGACTCCTACAGCGAGTTGCAAGTGCAGTGTGAACATTCTCCCCTTAAACCTCCCAAGTCACAGCCTTGGTGTAATTCCCTCCCTCCTAAGATGGCTAACATCATTCTTTGTACATACCACCCCTCATTAGCTTTGTGCTGAACCCTTCATTTAGATTAGAAATAATTCTCCAAATCCACCACCTCCTCACCAAAAACAAAAACAAAAACAAAAACACTAACAACAGCAACAAAAGATAACTTGGGACTTCTCTCTCTTCTCGGTTATTGTTACTCCTTTATCATTACTACCTATGTCATCAGGCATGGTGGTTTTTCCCCCATTACTGAAAGCAGGTGTCATGCTAATCACAATTCAGACCGGCATCCCACCTAACTCTGTTCTCCTATTGACCATCTGGCCCCACTTAGAGCTTCCATTTTTGATGTGTCATTCTAAGTTGTCTACCCCATCCACAATGAGTAACACTTGCCCTCAACCTTCCTTACTCCTCTGTAGCCAGACCCACCACACACCCTAACCCTGGAGTCATTCCACATTAATACAATACATCAAGCAATTATTGAAGATCTATATGCAAGACGGGTCATAGGTCTTTAGTTCCTTGGCCATGTAAGTGCCATTAGTCTCTTCTCAGATAAGTATTAATGTTTGAATAGGTAATACATGCCCATGGTTCAAACCCTAAAAATGTATTTTAAAAGGTATACAGGGAAAATCTCCCTCCTATCCACGGCCCCCACACCCCTGGCAACCTTGAGCCGCTATTAATTGTTTGTTGTGTATCCTTCCAGTGTTTCTCCATGCACTCAAAACCAAATACAACTCTGTGGTCTAATTTCCTACCTTCTACAGTAAAGATCAAATTCTGCACTTTGCTTTTGTTATTTAACCATGTGTCTTAGAGATGCTTCCATAACAATATACAGGGAGTTTCCTTAGTCTGTTTCAGAGCTACACGGTTTTTCCATTTGTTCCATTTGTCTCACTAAATGGACATGACTTATTCAACCAGACGTTTACTGGTGGATATCTAGATTGTTTTCAAAGCCTTGCTATGACCAAAAAGTGCAGTGAATAACCAGACAATATTTCATTTTGTGCATACACAATTATATCTGTTAGGATAAATTCCTAGAAGTAAATTGCTTGGTCAGAGACTAATAATGAATTATTTAAAAATTAAGCTAAAAAACATTTGAAGGTATTGTTATGGTGCCCGCAATAACAACTCACATTTATAAGGCATTTTATGATGTGCTGATATTTTATCACCAAGGGAGGAATCACCTATATTATCCTCATAGCAATTTGAGGGAGCTGAGATTGTGAGAATAATTTGCACACAATCATACTTCCCACACCTGTTGGGACCAAAACTGAAACCAGGACTTTTCATTCCCAAATCCTCTGCTTTCTTGTATAACGCTACCTCCTGAAGTAGCAAGGCAGAGGGAAAGGCAACTTTACTCATCCAAACTTGTATTCCCCTCTTCACATTTTCTGAGAATGTTCCCTCCTTGGCCAAATATCTCCTCGTTCTTTCAGATCTTCACCTGGAGAATTTAATGGTACCGTGGCCCCCATGTTTGACCAGAGAGTCACAGGTGTGCTACTTGCCAAGCCATCCTACTAGAAAATTCAGTGCAACTTCCGGTGGAGTTAGAACCTTGGAGATAAAAACCGTTCTTTCAGAATGGGGGTTAACATTCAAACACCCTCCAGACAAGCTGATCTTCTGGTGGTCTCCTTTCCAGAACAAGATCATTCTCTTGAAACCTTAAGAGAAATACCATAGCTCAACATCAGTGAGGAATTTAATTTCCCGGATGAAACGGTGGGAGTGGGGCGTAGACGGACAGGGGGGCAGGCAATGTGGTCTAACTTTCAGAGATTTGTACTTCACAAAAAGACTTTGGACATCTCTGGTATTTGGGAAAACTTATTTAGCAGGTAGATTCAGTGATCATTTATGTCTTTTAAGCAGAAGGGTAAAATTTTGCCTTTCTTGTGGACAATTGTGGAGACAGATTAAGAGAAAAGATAGGACTCCTGAAGGCCAATATTTCATTACAAAAACTGAAAGAATTTGTTAATTTCAAACAATTTCCAGGGGCACCTGGGTGGCTCAGTCAGTTAAGCATCTGACTCTTGATTTTGGCTCAGGTCATGATCTAACAGTTTGTTTTTAAACCCTACATTAGGCTCTGCACTGACAGCACAGAGCCTGCTTGGGATTCTCTCTCTCTCTCTCTCTCTCTCTCTCTCCCTCTCCCTCTCCCTCTCCCTCTCCCTCTCCCTCTCTCCCTCCCCCTCTTTTGCTTGTGTGTGCACACTCACTTTCTCTCTCTCTCTCAAAAGAAATAAAGAAACTTTAAAAAATAAAGACAATTTCCACAGAGAACAATCCTATGCTGCAGGATTGAGTGGGGGATGGGCAAAATGGGGTGAAGGGAGTGGGAGATCCAAGTTTCCAGTTATAGGATAAGTGAGTCACAGCGATCAAACACACAGCATAAGAAATACAGTCAATGATATTGTAATGACATTGTATACAATGATATTGTATAATGACAGATGGTAGCTACACTTGTGAGCATAACATAACACCTGAAGTCGTCCAGTCACTACGCCCTACACCTGAAACTAATGTGTGTCAACTAAAATTTTGTTAAAAGCAATTTTCTCACCAACTCTGCTTTACAGATTTTATTATATTGTCTGAAGACTTTTATTTGCTAATGTAATTCTTTCAAAAAATCTGATTTACTTGAATGTACAAAAAAGTTAAAAACGATACAGTAGAATCTACATAAGAAAACTTTATGGGCAAAAGAATTTGCCCCTTCTTCAATCAGAATAACATACACACATGCCCAGAAATTTCATTTTGTTTAAGTGGTTTGATTTCTCAGAGATCAAACAGCTCTAAGAAGAACACACAGAAAAATATATCAACACCTTAATGATGAGTTCTTGATTCACAGTGAAAGGTGTACCTGTGAGTCAAATCAGAATACTCAGATTGATTTGACTGCTGTGTTTCTCCTGGTGTGAAAAGCACAGGGAAGCCACATTATAATGACAAGTGTTCTTGATAGGCAGGGACCCAGATGAAAGGAATTTGGTGCATTTTATACGATCTAACAATTTGATGCATCTCTCCCCACAAAAGAAATGCATACCAGCGGCTAAAGAGCCTCAAACAGTTGAAATCATGCTACCAGTTTTCTCTTCTGGGATTTCCTACTTTTCTACGTTTCTCTTGGTCACCCCCATTTTACTAACGTGTTCTTTCTTTAGATTTATTAAGTCACCATTGACCTATTCATCCTAAGCTTTCCTAATGATAGGAATCACCTGGAGTACTTAACAAAAATAGATCTCTGAATAAGAATTTCTAAGAGAAAGGTCTGGTGTTCTGTATATTTAGCAAACATCCACGTGATTTTTCCCAGGAGTGTTTTTGAACAGTTAGCTCAGTGTATCTCCAAATGTAACCTTCTGAGGTGCCTGGGTGGCTCAGTGGGTTGAGCATCTGACCTTAGTTCAGGCTCAGGTCATGATCCCACACAGTCTGTGAGTTGGAGCTCTGCATCAGGCTTGCTGCTCTCAGAGCATAGCCCACTTGGGGTCTTGTGACCCCCTCTCTCTCTGTCCCTCACTCTCTCTCTCTCTCTCAAAAATAAATAAAACATTTTCAACAATGTAATGTTCCTACAAACCACCTGCTCCTGATTCCATTGGTCTGGAAAGGGTCTGAGATTCTCCATTCCTAACAAGCTCCCAGGCCTCTAGCCAGGGGACAGACAGCATTTTGACTAACAGGTGGCAATGGTTCTCAAAAAGCGTTCCTGCACCAGCAGCCTGGGCAAAACCTCAGAACTTCTTAGAAATGCAAATTCCCAGCCCCACTCCACCTACACCTAATGAATCAGAAAAGCTGGGATGGGACCCAGAAATCTGTTTTAACAAGGTCTCCAGGTGAGATTTTGATGCATCCTCAAATTCAAGAACCACAGATCTATAGTTATGTTTAGCTGCTTCTCACTGCTTCTGATTGGGAAGTTATTTCATTTGAGATGAACCTTTGCACATTTCTGATTTTATTCATGTTGTATATCGTTAGTTTAACTCCATTTGGGGGATACCTTATTAGCACCTTTATAAAGTGCTGAGGAAATATTGGTACCAGAAACTCATCTTGGAGTATCTTGGGGGAACCTACTCCTTGTTACCTTTAAATTTAATTTGTATTAATGCAAGGTAATAGTTAGATCAGGGTTCACAAACGCCTCCAGGGACCACGCACTCAGAATATTTTTTTTAATTTTTTTTAACGTTTATTTATTTTTGAGACAGAGAGAGACAGAGCATGAACAGGGGAGGGTCAGAGAGAGGGAGACACAGAATCTGAAACAAGCTCCAGGCTCTGAGCTGTCAGCACAGAGCCCGACACGGGGCTTGAACGCATGGACCACGAGATCATGACCTGAGCGAAGTCGGACGCTCAACCAACTGAGCCACCCAGGCGCCCCCAGAATATCTTTTAAGTGAAGCAGCAGGGTTTCAGGGAAGAGATTGGCTTCAGAAAGAAGCTGTCCCTTGGCTCCACCCAACCAGTGCCAAGGGGGAATGTGGGCTCAGAGGGGTCATGTCTTCCAATTGCTTAAAAGAAGTCAGAAAGCCAACTTTTCACGTGAAATCTCTTGATTTTTCAGTGTTGGCAAACTATTCAGATTTGTTGTAAATATTCTGTGTGCCTAACAAGCTAGGCTTCTGTTCGTGACTCCACAGTGGAGGGACTAGTTACAAAGGTGATTAATTCACCAGCCTTGCTCCCTCGACTTGTGTTACTGTCTCTCAAGAAGAGGAAGCCAGCTCTGGAGGTCCACTGCTGTGAAACCCAAACCCAAACCATTTACCATGTTCTCATGAAAGGCCAGTCAATTCTTCTAAGTGGCTCCCTCAGAAACATGTGGAACATTTCTAATTGGGAAATGGATGGTGTCACATTGTGTGATCCATCTGGAAGCAAAGAACGTCTAATAGTCAGGATTGCTCTGCCTAGGGGCAGATCCAGATTTTGAGAGGCCTGAGGCTTTTACAATTTGGAGGGACCCTATTTAAGAAAAATAGGTGAAGTTATGAATACAAGATTATTTATGAAAGTACAAAGAAATCTTAATCACGTAGGAAATATTTACTTTTGCAAATTTTTGTTAAGTTTATGTATTTTGAGAGACAGTGCAAGTGGGAGAGGGGCAGAGAGAGAGGGAGAATCCCAAGCAGGCTCCACACTGTCAGCACAGAGCCCGACACAGGCTTGACACAGGTCAAGCCCTGTGCTTCACATGACCTGTTCACATGACCAATTCACATGACCTGAATTGAAACCAAGAGCCGAACGCTAACCAACTGAGCCACCCAGGTGCCTCTATTTTTGCAAATTTAAAAAGAGCAAATGCCCACTGCCTTGGAAGGGCCTATACATCAGGGGCCTTAGAGCATCCTGAGTGTCCCCACACATCTGCCTCTGTCCCAGTGACCACTGGGTTGCAGGCAGGGGTTAGGATGAGGCTGGCAGTGTTGGCATTCTGGGTGCTGATGTTCTGTTTCTTGACCTGAGTGGGAAGGTCGATACCTTTATTTTACAATCTGTTAGGCTGTTCACTTACATTTCTTATAGTCTTATGTATATTTCATAACTTGAAAAATCATTTGGCCTTTCTACGTCAGCAAAAATACTCATTGGGTAAAGTAGTTCTTCAATAAACATTTGTTGAATGAACAAAAAATTGAATGATTTCAAATCTATACAGCTAATACCTGTCAAGGGCTTAAATGTGTAAGGATCCCTGCTAGGTGCTGTGTTATTAAATACATTATAGTATTTACTATTTAAGTAACAGAAGAGGTAAAATCTAATGAAAGAAATAAAATAGGGGTGCCTGGAAGGCTCAGGGTAGAGCATGTGGTTTTTGATCTTAGGGTGGTGAGTTCAAGCCCTACATTGGGTGTAGATCTTATTTTTAAAAAAAGAAAGAAAATGATTTTATTTTATCATATCTTTAAAAGTTTATTTAAGTAATCTTGACACCCAATGTGGGACTCAAACTCATGACCCTGAGATCAAGTGTTGCACACACTTTCAATGGAGCCAGCCAGGCACACCTATTTCATCATTTTTCAAAGTTAATCCTATTCCTTTACTATGTAAAAGTTTTGTGTTTTTTTTAAAATTTTTTTTTAACATTTATTTATTTTTGAGACAGAGAGAGACAGAGCATGAACGGGGGAGGGGCAGAGAGAGAGGGAGACAGAATCAGAAGCAGGCTCCAGGCTCTGAGCCATCAGCCCAGAGCCCCATGCAGGGCTCGAACTCATGGACCGCAAGATCATGACCTGAGCTGAAGTCGGACGCTCAACCAACTGAGCCACCCAGGCGCCCCTACTATGTAAAAGTTTTATGTATAAAACTAAAAATATATTATTTTTTATATATAAGCTGAATGCAGACTTTGAAAAGAAAACATCTAAATTTAATGCCATTAACCAAAGTTTTATTATTTTCAGCTTTAAGAAGTTTTAATTTATAATTATACAATTTTTAAAGTGTATTTATTTTGAGAGAGGAGAGGGAGAGAGAGAGACCGCGCGCGCTTGAGTGGGGGAGGGGCAGAGATTGCCTCTACAATCATACAATTTTTTAAAGTGTTAGCTAGAGGGAGCAGAAAAACAACATAAATTGGTATTTATCCAACATATTCTAAAGGCCAGATGAATAATATTTTGAAAAACATGTATGGGGTGCCTGGTGGCTCAGTTGGTTAAGCATCTGATTCTCAATTTCAGCTCAGGTCACGATCTCCTGGTTGGTGAGATCGAGCCCTGTGTTAGGCTCCATGCTGCCAGGGCAGAGCCTGCTTGGGATTCCTTGTGTGCTTCTCTCTTAAAAAAAAAAAAAAAAAAATTGTGTATAATTCAACCACACTAACATAACCACTCTTATTATTTTGTTTCCTTTGGTCTTATATTTATAGGTACACTTTTTACACAGTTAAAATTATAGTGTCCATAAAATTTCAACCCTGATTGTTTTTACCTAACACATCTTAAGCATTTTCTATGTCGCTACCTGGTCTTTATAATTCTAACTTTAAAAACTGCATAATTATTCCTTAGCTATTCCCAGTAAATGGTTGGAATATAATTTATATAACCATGCTTCTAGTCTTAGACATGCAGATTATTTTTAATTTTTGCTATTATAAAATAATGCAGCTCTTACCATTTTGATGTACATAGCTTTCTTTTTTCATATTAGGGTCATATGCCTATGGATACATATCCTTCCATTTTTTTCCCTATAAAGTCCTCTATTTCATTTGTGCACTTTAAAAAGAACCAGAGAAAAGTGAGAGAGGGAAACAGGTGGGGAGATGGTATGAGAGGGAACATCCTGTGCAGAGATATGCAACATTATTTACCTTGATTGAATATGAGACGGAACTTCAATTTTTTGCATTAAAATTCGTAGAACACATTTTTCTCCTATCAGAGGTGTTCTATTTCTTTGGTCCCCATGGATATTGTGCCAAAACCAACAGAATGGGTCACTCTCTGAAAATCCATCTCTCAAGTTGTCAGAAATTATGACAGCTAGCAAGAGAGAGTTTAAGTAGCCAATGTTACAGATTTGCAATTGCCTAATTATGCTACATATGACATTTCATTCCAACTTAATTGCAGAAATTGAGCATCTATATTGTTTCTGTTTTCTGTAGCAAAAATCTGGACAGGTAATGTGGTAATTTTTTTTTTCTGATTTGTGAATGTAATTACATGAAGAGTCATAAAAAGCTCTTTTATTATACATGTACTTAATTACCTTTTGTGTGAAATCTGGGCGTAAGTCTGGGCAAAACACTCAAAGGCAAGCATAAACAAAACACAGACCCTCTGCTCAAACAGTTTATAATTTATTAGGAAATCAAGAACATAAACCTGAGCCAATTAACCTTCCAAGTAAAGCTTATGTTCTTAAAAATATGCATAAGACACCCCAGGGAAGTATAAATACAAACTGGACACTTGAAGATATTAAGGAATATTGTTAGATTTTTAGTTGAGTTAATGGTATTGTATTTTGTTTTTTAGAGATATGGAAATACATTCGAATAAATTGTTATAACATCAGAGATTTGCATCAAAATTATGCAGGCCATGGAAATGGATGGGGCATAAATGAGACAAGGCTGGCCTTGAATTGCTAATTGTAGAAGTTGGGTGATGGGTATGTCTGGATAATTTGGTCTACTTGTGTATATATTTGAAAACTTTTGTAATTATTACACCTTACTTAGTTTTCCTTTGCGAAATCAAAATACTAAGTATGACTGGAGCCTCCGTGACCCACCACACACAATAGTAATACTCTCTCCACCTTTCTATCTACTCAGCCAGCCTGACCTTTCATACCCAGGCTCCCATCTGACTAAAATGGCCAACTCTCAGTATCTGCCCTGCATTACTTTGAGGCCCCTACCTGGAAGGGAGATGTTGACAAAGAAGCTTGCTTAGTGAGAAATCGTGCTTATTTGACCTCTGCTTGAACTTGAAAATCTATGTTTATTTGGGAATAAAACAGAAGTGATTCATCTTATGAATTTCCTCAGGGCCAGTGGAATCCTGAATTTCCTTGGATGAGTTTATTCATTCTAAGCTCTAATTGAAACCACAATATGGAAACTGGCTGGCTCTTCTCTTATATATTCTATCTGCTAGAAGCAGCAACATCTGCCAGCATCTCAATTCCTACTTCCTTGGCATTGGGTTGAATTAATCAATAGACTATATACCTAACACAAAAAAAAGCCAAATAAAAAATCTTCCAGTAAAGCAAATGGAAAATTACAAAATAAAAGCTTAATTTTCTGTAGTTTTTTAAGTAAGGTAAAAGTGATTCATTTTTCTTTTGATTTGAAATGTTTTGAAGGAAAATTGAAATTGATAGTATAAACCTGGGGTACTCTCAGGAGCCATTTCCTTTGTTTTATTCCCTCTTTGTTGAAACTGTTCTCCCTTAACTCATTGAATTATATCACTGTAATTACCCAAGTCACTGTTATTAAGTAGAAAATCTGATGCCACCATTTTCATAGTCTACAGGATGATCCCATCAACAAGAAAGGAGTACTCCAAAAACCATGAAATACCTGGGAATACATCTAACCAAAGAGGTGAAAAATCTATACACTGAAAACTGTAGAAAGCTTATGAAAGAAATTGAAGAAGACACACAAAAAAATGGAAAAATATTCCATGCTCCTGGATAGGAAGAACAAATATTGTTAAAATGTCAATACTACCCAAAACAATCTACATATTTAATGCAATACCTATCAAAATAACACCAGCATTCTTCACAGAGTTAGAACAAACAATCCTAAAATTTGTATGGAACCAGAAAAGACCCTGAATAGCCAAAGCAATCTTGAAAAAGAAAACCAAAGCAGGAGGCATCCTGACTTCAAGCTGTATTACAAAGCTGTAATCATCAAGACAGTATGGTACTGGAACAAAAACCCTTAGATCAATGGAACCGAACAGAGAACCCAGAAATGGACCCACAAACATATGGCCAACTAATCTTTGACAAAGCAGGAAAGCATATCCAATGGAATAAAGACAGTCTCTTCAGCAAGTGGTGCTGGGAAAACTGGACAGCAACATGCAGAAAAATGAACCTGGACCACTTTCTTACACCAGAGACAAAAATAAACTCAAAATGGATGAAAGACCTAAAAGTAAGACAGGAAGCCATCGAAATCCTCAAGGAGAAAGCAGGCAAAAACCTCTTTGATCTTGGCCACAGCAACTTCTTACTCAACACATCTCTGGAGGCAAGAGAAACAAAAGCAAAAATGAACTATTGGAACTTCATCAAAATAAAAAGTTTCTGCACAGCGAAGGAAACGATCAGCAAAACTAAAAGGCAACCGATGGAATGGGAGAAGATATTTGCAAATGACGTATCAGATAAAGGGTTAGTATCCAAAAATCTATAAAGAACTTATCAAATTCAACACTCAAAAAACAAATAATCCAGTGAAGAAATGGGCAAAAGACATGGACACTTCTCCAAAGAAGACATCCAGGTGGCCAGCTGACACATGAAAAAATGCTCCACATCACTCATCATCAGGGAAATACAAATCAAAACCACAATGAGCTACCACCTCACACCTGTCAGAATGGCTAACATTAACAACTCAGGCAACAACAGATGTTGGTGAGGATGCGGGGAGAGAGGCTCTCTTTGCCCTGCTGGTGGGAATGCAAACTGGTGCAGCCACTCTGGAAAACAGTATGGAGGTTCCTCAAAAAACTAAAAATAGAACTACCCTACAACCTGGCAATTGCACTACTAGGTATTTATCCAAGGATTACAGGTATGCTGTTTTGAAGGGGCACATGTGCCCAAATGTTTATAGCAGCACTAACAACAATAGCCAAAGTATGGAAAGAGCCCAAATGTCCATCGAAGGATGAATGGATAAAGATGTGG